>NW_017308307.1:130606-131594 GCF_000935625.1 Nanorana parkeri | reverse complement strand
GGAGGGGGGGAGTGAAGGGAGGGGAGGGAGGGACGGGAGAGAGGGAGGGAAGGGAGAGAGGGAGGGGGGAAGGGATGGATGAAGGGAGGAAGGCATGGATGAAGGGCGGGAGAAAGGAAGGATGGGAGGGAGGAAAGAAGGGAGGAAGGGAGGGAAGGAAGGAAAAGAAAGACATGCAAATATTGCTGTGTTTTGGTAAGAGACCCACTCTCCACTCCTCAGCTCACCTCTTCAGACTCTTTGTGCATTACTAATATAATAACGGACATACCAGTATGGCTGTCACACCACTCCGTTAAAGTCAACCCTTCAAAATTTAAAGAAGAACTCCAGAAAAAAACAAAAACATTCCCTTGTAGTGAAGCTACCCCCCACACTGCAAAACTAAAAGGACCCAAATAAAGCAGATTTACTTACCTGATCCTTGGCCCCAGGGGTGTCCCTTGCATAGTCACCGTTTGAGGAGGGGGGTGATCAGTGCTGGTGATGTGCACGCAAATGGTGATTCGGCTGGCGTCCCACCCGGCTCACTGACATCACTGGTTCCCAGGAGCTGGGTGAGATACTGGCCAGAACGTCCAAGGTTGCTATGTCCCTCACACAATTCCTTTCCCTGCTCTTAGCAACCTGGGACACTCTGGTCGAAAAGGGAGTGGCAAGCTCTGCCTGCCGCCCCCCCATGTGATACAAAGAGATGCCGCCTAAGCAACTGCCTCTGGCTTCTTCATTAAAGGAACGGCCCTGCCTGACCCTGCCAGCTCTACTCCCCTGGGCTCCAGTGGTCCAAGGTCCACTGACGTCATCATGTCTTATGCAGGTCCATTGACCTGCATAAGGGTGAGGACACCGAGGGACAAGAGGTGAGTGCCAAGATTAGGCAACTAAAACAGCTTTATCTAGAGAAAACTAGCACTTAACCCTTGCAGCGTGGAGGTAGCTACACTGCAAGGCTAAGTTTTTTATTTTCACAGAGTTCTTTTTTAAATGC
>NW_017308307.1:120429-130566 GCF_000935625.1 Nanorana parkeri | reverse complement strand
AATGTTTCATTTTAAGAATTGTTTTCTGTATAATATACTAGTAAGTAATTCTAGTTCACTGCAGTGGCTGAAAATGAAATGGATAAAAAAAAAAGAATGTTGCGCGCTTTTTCTCCGTCTCACCTGCCATGTATCAGCTTATCACTCACTTCTTGTGTACGACGTGTCCGGCTGCAGCTCTGACAAGCTGATACATGACAAGTGCGATGCGCCTCTCCACATATTCATCTTTATTAAAGTTGAAATCATTCCTTTCGGATGACAACTGTAATGATGAGTGGCAGGAGGGCGCGGGAAGTGCGACTCCATCATGCATGGGACCCACTCATAAGTTCTGGTCTAGTAATCTGCTATTGTCCTCTCCCTGGAGGGGAACAATGGGAGCATTCCCCTTCACAAGGTGTTTGGCTCATCACTAATAGGCATGGCACTGGTTTGCTTTAAGTTGAATGGAATACCTTTAGTATACTGTACTCAGCACTGGTTTGCTTTAGGATGAATGGAATACCTTTTGTATACTGTACTCAGCACTGGTTTGCTTTAAGTCGAATGGAATACCTTTAGTATACTGTACTCAGTACTGGTTTGCTTTAGGATGAATGGAATACCCTTAGTATACTGTACTCAGCACTGTTGCAATGCTTTTTAGATATCATCTACAGCTTAGTAAATGATTATACATCTTGCCTGGAGTTGTTTCTCTTTATAAAGATAATTAGCAATGATTTACTTTACTTACATTTCCTTGGTGAAATCCAGGAGCCTCAATTGTGCTGAGCTGACAGCCCGGCGCATTGTTTTTTAATACGAGTTGCATTTTTTTTTTTTATATGCAGAGATTAATCCAGAACAGAACGGAATAACGGTGGAAGAAGAACAGGAGTTGCAGCCTAAGGCATAACTATAGGGGATAGAGTGAGTGCAGCCGTCTCCCGGCTCATGAGGTCAGGGGGTCCAAGCAGAGATTCTATTCCTGTATACCAAGCATGCAGGGCCGTAGGAAGGGTGAGGCGAGTGAGGCACAGAGCGCCATGGCAACAGAGGCGCCATGCGACCAACACAGCTCTGCCTTGGGGAGGCAGGGAGTAGAGGGGCAGCACAGCCTGCAGCTTCTCCTCGGATCCCTGCTGCTCTCCCCGGCCTTTATGGGTAGAGGCAGCGGGGATCTGAGGAGAGATGGAGCACTGCAGCCGGCGGGGGGGAGCTGTCATCCAGGATGGTCGAGCGATGAGAAGAGAGAGAGCCACTTGGCCAGGATCTGACAGCCGGCAGCTCTCTCCTCTCGGCGATCCTGAAGTGACATTGCTCCCTCCTCCGCCCCCCTCTCGCCGGCTTCAGCTCTCCATTTCTGCTGTGCAGCTCTGTGTGTGGCTGAGCGGCTCAGGATGGAGAGCAGAGGATCGGTAAATATCTGTGATATTCACTGATCCTCTGTGATCATTCCAATGATTGTAAACAACTGGGGACACATAGTACTATGGGTCCTCAGTTATGAATGAACAGGAAGTGCTTTACATCACTTCCTGTTCATTCATGAATTTCTGAATGGGTAGAAGCAGCTCAGTACAGAGGCTTCTACCCATTCATAAACTGGATGACAGTAAATATTTTACTATCACCAGTTTCTGAATGAATGGGAAGCCTCTGTACTGAGTGCTTTCCATTCATTTAGAACAGAGGTTTCAGAAAAAGAGATTGAGGACTCTGCATCCCCAATTTCTTTTTCTATTCCAAACGGGAAATATCAGGGGTCTGTTTAGACCCTTGATGTTTCCCTGAAGCCCCCCCAACAGTAAAAAATAAAAAATAATAATAATACAAAATAATAATAAATAAATAATATCACACACACACACACACACACACACACACACACACATTATTAGACATGTGCAAAGACTAAAAATTGGTTTTGGACAAAATAAACGGAAATTAAAAATGTTTTCATTAGTTTTATCAAACTTAACAAGTTTTTATGCTATTTCCGATTTGGCCACGGGCGCGTTCTGCATCCTGGGTGATGTCACCCGCCTGTTGGGGGGGAGGGGCGCAATTTTCCTTTCTTGCCTCGGGCGCAAAAGGAGCTAGCTCCGGCTCTGCAACCATGTGCTCACTTTACATTGTAATAAAGACGCATTTACTCTCTCCTACGCCTACCTGCTTTTCTATCATCTGCTGTTTGAACCTCGTACAGTCTTGTTAGGCTTATTAAAAGGAAAAGCGATCTAACCCATTCTGTTAGAAATGAGCAGTCTAAGGTCTGAGCAGAAGCTGCTTGATCTAAAGAGGATCTTGTCTACATTTTATATGGTATTTTATATCATTCACTAAAGACTTTGTGATGGACAGAATTGCTCTAAATGCAAACCACGGTCTCTTCACTTGACCTGCTCTCGCTCCCTCTCCCCAAAGAGGACCCAGCATCAGCTATATTTTTCATGTTAAAGGAGAACTATGGGGTCAGTACTTTTCCCCATAGTTCTCCTAAGGATAACGGGAGGACACAAACTATCGTCCTCCCGTCACCCTAAGCTCAGTATATAGAGAGCTACAGCTCGCGATGTACTGAGACGCTGGGACGGATCCCGACATTACTGTCTGGATCCACCCAGCTGCGTGATTGACAGCTGGCTCTGCCTATCTAGATGAACAGCCAGCTGTACCCGTCCCCTCCCCCTGACCGTTCCGCCTGTCAGCGCTGGAGGATCGGAGCGGGGAAGGGGGGGAATCCCTGCAGGGAGCCATGAGTGATCATAAATCATAAATGCGGTCAAAGTGCGAATCAGAAATATGGGACATACAGAGTGCAGGTGTCAGTAGTGTGTAACGCAGAACACAGGGATCAATAGTGCATGAAGCAGAGAGCAGGGATCAGCAATATGTAACATACAGGGTGCAGGGGTCAGGAGTAAGAAACACATGAACTACAGGGGTCATAAGTAGGTAACGCATGGAGTACAGGGGTCATGAGTAGGTAAAGCATAGAGTACAGGGGACATCAGCAGGTAACACATGGATTACAGGGGACAGTAGCAAGTAACGCAGTGTTCAGAGCTTAGTAGTGAGTAACGCAGGGTTCAGTAGTAAGTAACGCAGGGTTCAGAGGTCAGTAGTAAGTGATGCATGATTCAGGGGTGAGCAATAAGTGATGTAGGGTTCAGTGGTCAGTAGTAAGTGGCGCAGAGTCCTAGAGGCAGCCATCACAGCATATACAAACCTAGCTGTATACAGTATGACTGCAGTTCACAGCTGCCGGGGACGTTTGTTTCTCGGTGCCAGACCTCTCAGAATGGGGATAGTCCCCGGGGGACAGGGAGTAATGGTGACCTTACCTCAGTAGGTGTATTCCTGCACACATGATTTCTGGCAGGATCAATAGGTATTTTTCTGTATTTTTAGAAATTGTACTTAGCCTTGAAAAAGAAAAGGAATGCGGCCACGTCATCTAAGGACTGGTAAGCTGCAATAGATTGCATGTTTGTTCTTGGGTTTAGATATATTTTAAGGCAAGCCGAGGATCATTGTCTGAAACAATTCCATGTCTTGGAGAAAAAAAAATGCTTTCAGTTTTTCAGAGAGAGTGAATGTCAGCATGTTTTTTTTTTGTAAAGTGTACAATAAATGTGCTGTAATAGCGCAGAGCAAGAATGTAGCTTGTGTGGTCCAGCACGTAAAAAGATTTGATGAAGCTTTCTGCTGCAGTTTTGAAGGTATTGCATGAGGGTAGAACGTTAAAAGCTAAGATGACATTGGAACTCCGTTCTCTAAATAGGAACATTCATTTCTGGGAGGTAAAGTACAAGCCCGGCTCGTTTTATTTTACATTTCTGCAATTCCCAGGAGTCTTCGGTACTGAGGACAACTGTCAGGGACTATAGCACCTCCAGGTGGCGCCAAAACCAGGTCCTGCAGTTCCTGCCCTCACCTGCAGGTGTTTTCAGGCAGCCAGGAGCTGTCAGGTACCAGGTAAGAACACCAACTATGACTATGGTTGCCACCTTTTCTTCAAGCGAAACCCGAACAATCCAGCGACGCATGATCATTTTTGTGGGAGAATGAGTCGTGGCTTGTTCATATGTAAAAAGTGTCGCCCATTCATATGTAAATATCACAGTAGAGACTATTTTCAGTGGGGGGCAGTAGCCCCTATCTTAATTTTGGTTGCCCCTTTTTGCCTGACATCTTGTGTCCGGGTTTCTGCTGCCATGAAACCCGAACAGAGCATTCAAAACCCGAACTGTCCGGGTGAATCCTGGACAGGTGGCAACCCTAACTATGACTATGAATTGTGTGATATTTTTACAACTGTGTAACAGCACAGTCTTCTTCATGATTATTTCCAAGGCTTTGTGATTCCACAGTTCCAGAGACTCAGCAGGAAGTCAGAGGAGGCTTCCTCAAACCTAAAAGGTATCCCCGCTTGAGCAGCTGTCAACAGAACATTTTTCCCCAATTGGAAAATTTTCCCCTCACCTTCTGTTCCTGTAACCGCTTAAGATTTTTGTTTTTCCCTTCACTTTCTGTACCACAGACAATGGTCTCCAGGACGTACGGAGGGAGGGCCCAGATAGCAATAAATACCTTCCAGTGTACCTAGGTTTTAGGTCTAGTATCATCCGTTGCAACCTAGGCGAGGCAGAGGGAAGAGTCTTCTTCATGCTTATTTCCAAGGCTTTGTGATTCCACAGTCGCAGAGACTCAACAGCAACTAAGAGGGAGGTTTCCTCGAACCTAGAAGATATCCCCGCTTGGACATCTATCAACAGAACATTCTTCCCCAATTGGAAGATTTCCCCTCACCTTCTGTTCCTGTAGTCCCTTAGCATTTTTGTTTTTCCCTTCAACTTCTGTATCAGGGTCAGCGGTCTCCAGGACATATATGGAAGATGAATCTCCCCAGATCCGGGGGGCAGGTAGCAATAAATCCATACAGTCAGGGCTGTCCCTTTCATTTGGCAGCCTGAGGCTGTAGCCACAGGTGACATCTCTTTTGGGTCATGTGGGGTGGTGGCAGGCGGAGCGGCATGTTTGTTGCACAGTAGACATGTGCGATTCGTTTCGTTCCGAATCGAAATTCGGACATTCGGATGTATCCGAATTACAGACATAACGAATGCAAACGAATCCGAATTTCCATTTCCGAAATTCGGTAGCGGTAGTCCGAACATTCATTTCGTTTTCTGTTCTTATTCGTTTCTTGTTCGTTTCGTTTGTTGGAGCAAAGTGACATTAGAGAAGGAGAAAAAAAAATTTCCCCCTCAAATGTCACGAACGAACGAAACGAATAAGAAACAAATAAGAACAGAAAACGAAACGAACGTTCGACCTACCGCTACCGAATTTCGTCCGAATCCGAAATTCCGAATTGACTTTCACACCCGAATCCCGAAAAACGAAATAACACAAATCCGAATTTAAAACGAAACGAAACTAAACAATTTTTTTGGCAGTGCACATGTCTATTGCACAGTGGCCACTCTACTGCACAATGCCACCGCCTTTCCAGCCAGGGTGTTCTAGGTTGCTAAGAGCTAGGTGGGGAGATGTGTAAAAGCCATACACATCTCTCTGCCCAGCTCTTAGCAACCAGGGACGTTCTGGCATCCTACCCAGGTCCTGGAAGACTGGTGATGTCACTGGTTGCCAGCAGCTGGGCAGGATGGAGGCCAGATAGTCCTAGGTCTGCATAGAACTGCGTCACTGTCACGCACTGCCCCCCTCCCGGCAAAAAGTCTAGGGACACCACTCCATACGGTGGTTATAACCCTTCCATATTCTAAAACTTTGGAAGGTTTCCCCTCACCTCCGGTTCCTGCAACAACTCAAATTTTTGTTTTTCCCTTCACATTATGTACCAGGGACACTGGTCTACAAAACATAGAGAGAGGGTGACTCTCCCCAGAGGGGACCCAGACAGCATTAGAACCATATATTGGGTAGACATGTGCGATTCGTTTCGTTACGAATCAAAATTCGTACGAATTTTCCTGAAATTCGTAAATTCGGAAGCATCCGAAATCCGAATAGCAGTTTCCGAATTATATACGAAATTCCGTTAACGAATTTCGGATCCGAATTTCTTTGAAACAGGAACTAATATTACCCATGTAAATGAGGTTGAACAACATGACAAGATTTTTTTTTTAATCCGACATACGGATCCGCTGCTGCTGAGAGTTGCATTACAACACACAGGCAGGAAACACGAAATTCGGTTGACGGAATTTCGTTCCGTTACGAACATTTGTTATATTGAAGGTAAAAAGCAAAATACCTTTATATTGGAGTTGATGGTAGTTTTTTTTATCCGAAATACGAAATTCGGATCCGGAATCCGTTAACGGAATTCGTATTTCGGATAAAAGAACAACTACCACATCGACTCCAATATTAACAAAGGTATTTTTGCTTTTTAACTTCATCATAACGAATGTTCGTAAAGTTACAAAAATGTGCCGAAACTAACGAAAATCCGTATTTCGTGACGCCAATCCATGGCAGCATACAATGGGTATGGCTCCGCCCCCCACCCATTGTATGCTGCCATGGATTGGCGTCAGGAAAGGAAAATTACCAATAGGTAAGTATACAATTTTCCGTATTCCTGACGCCAATCCATAGCAGCATACAATGGGTGGGGGGCGGAGCCATACCCATTGTATGCTGCCATGTATTGGAGTCAGGAAAGGAAAATTACCGATAGGTAAGTATACAATTTCCCGTATTCGTACGAATCCGAATTGAGTTTCGGACACGAATTACGAAATACGAAATAACGGATATTCCGGAACGAAACAGAACGGAACTAATTTTTTGACGGCGCACAAGTCTAATATTGGGTATAACTCTTCCATATTCAATCTAAAACTAAAAAAGTTGACACAGACCCTTTAAGTATTTCTAAAACCAATTGTTTTTCGTTTTTATTGTCCCCCCGCTATCCCTGTTCTGGTAAGAACTGTAAAATGTCTGATTTCCCATCCCTCTCTGTCCCGGTGACAATATTCGCCGGGGTCACAGACAGCAATGAAAACCTGACAAGTGTTTTAACACTTCCGAGCTAATGAACGGTTTTGGCCTCAGATTCACCTCAATAGAAATGTTCTCATCCAAAATACAATTGTATTTCCTTTTCTATTTGGGCAGAGCAGATCTGGCTCTTTTAGGCCCTGCTTATGTGTGGCGCATGTGTGAATGCACAGCACGTTTTGGCGCATTTTGCCACCTTTGTTGCGCATCGGCATTGTGGTGTGATTGCATGATTTTGTGCATGTTCCTTGCTGCCGACAGATCTGAATGTGGCCTCAGTGATGTATAAGAGACTGCCAATACTCTGACCACAAGATGGAGTATCTGCTGATTTGTTATTTGGCTACAAAGCTGGCATAGCAATGGTTAAATCTAGAGAAAATACATTATAGGGAAATCATAATGGTTTGCACTTCATTTGTGTGTGCCCCCTCCCTCCCCCAACCCATGCTGGCTATCCCAGGCTTCGCTGTCCCTCGTGAGGACACGGGACTCTGCACAGAGATTGGAGGGAGATCAGTGCACTTCCAGTGGCTGCTCCCTTCTCCATTCACTGAATGCAGAAGTGACGTGTATTACATCACTTCCACTTTCAGCCTCTCATTTTTTTGGTTGCTGTAGCTGGAGAAGAAGCTGATAAAGCAGACCTGTGCTTCATCAACTTCTTTGGGGGTCCCTAGGTGACATTAGGGGGACATTTTTTTTAAAGCCCCCCGCATACACGCACATACAAATGCAATCAAGCATCAGGTGCACCTGCACGTGATAACAATGATTGTGCCGCACACGTTACATATCACCGCGAACGTCGGAGTGAGAGCAATAATTCCTGAGCCACCAATCACTGATAACACTAAACTGATGAGCGGTAAAAGCTTTTAGAGCGTCGCCTATGGTCAATTTTGGAATGGTAATTTTTGCCATTACGCGGGCGCATGCAATTTTAAGGCCTGACATGTTAGGTGTCTATTTACCCGACATGACCCCGTGTTTTATATTTTACCAAAACATTGGGTAATAATAAATGTTTCATAACATAATTTAGGGAAAACAGGTTTTTCTTCAAAATTTTCGGTACTTTTTTTCTTTATATAGTATAGCTCTCACCCCCTAAGGAGCCTCTGGAATAACCCGAGTCATCACTAATCTGCCTAGGGGATTTGATCTTCAACCGTCCCATTAGCATTAACCGCCCTCTTCTAGAGCCCACAATGCTGATGTCCTCCACTCCAGTAATGCAATGCTGAATAACTTTTATTAAACTTCTTCACACTGGGGAGAGAGGGTGTAGGGATCCTAGACATCCAGGGTGTAACAGACATAGACTCCAGACTCACCAGGCCTTTGTTAGCATCTCAGTGTACACTGAGTGGCCGGATTATTATATACACTGAGTGGCCAGATTATTATGACCACCTGACGTTTGTAGGCAAATTAGCTATAATTTGGCGCTGAAGTTGCTAGAGGGCCAGACCATTATAAATAGGGAAGCGGGTTGGTTACCACGACAGTAGAAGTGATTTGTTTCTGAAGATACGGGGAAACAACGCGATGTAACAGCCTTTGAACGCGGGATGATTGTTGGCGCTCGGAGCCACGGAGCGAGTATCAGCAAAACAGCAGAATTTGTTAAATGTTCAAGAGCGGCTGTTGTTAAAGTGTTTAAAGACCGGACTGTCAGACGAAAATCTGGGTCTGAACGTGCGAATTGTTGCCGTCAGCGACTAGTCAATGTTAGGGCAGAACGGAGAGGGGCAAGACTGGTACAAGACAACAAAAGGGCGACAGTGCCGTGTCAGATTCCTCGCAGTTGTGGTTTCTTGGTTTGCCTGGTGTTGGATTTTAATCTTTCAGCCACACTCGATGTTTCTATGTGTCTAAGCTGCATTTGCTGTAAGTGTCTCTGCTATGGATCGTGTCATTAAAGTGTATTTCCAGCCAAACTTATTCTTCTTTCTCTGCTGCTGAAAACGATTTATCAGACAGGAAGTGGGAGTGATTCAACAAAAGCAACACGGACAAAAATAAGAAAGGCTTTTCTGTAGTAGAGTAGGGGAAGGCTAGGACCCTCTGTCAGATTTTTATTTCTAGGTACCTGTTGCAGATTTTCCCTCACTTCCTGTCTATTATTATTATTATACAGGATTTATATATAACGCCAGCAGTTTGCGCAGCGCTTTACAATATAGGGCAGACGTTACAATCACAATACAATTCAAGACAAGATGGTAACTGTCTAGTGAAACCATTGTCAACAGGACAGGAAGTAAGGGGGAAATCTCTCTCACTGAGCCTCGGAGGGCAGTATGAACCTGACAGGAGTTCTAATCCTTCCCCAATCTACCCAAAACTAGAAAAACACATTTTAAAACTCTATGGTGACACATTGGGGTCCATTCATAAACAATTCTCAGAGCCATTCGCCCTGCGAACCTCTGTGAATGTTCTTAGTTATTTTTAGGTCGAGCGTAATGTAATGCCACATTATGGCCACTAGATGGAACTGAGACTCATAGGAAATCAATAAGCTCTTCAGCTCCATCAAGTGGCCATGATGTGGTATTTACTTAAAAATTGCATTTGATCAGAAAAGAAAATATACT
This sequence comes from Nanorana parkeri, assembly GCF_000935625.1. Classification (NCBI taxonomy): domain Eukaryota; kingdom Metazoa; phylum Chordata; class Amphibia; order Anura; family Dicroglossidae; genus Nanorana; species Nanorana parkeri. Next base: position 120,934 of record NW_017308307.1, on the reverse strand, counting down.
AAAAACATTATTCACACAGAACAAACGTTCACAGAGAAGGTATCTGAATAGGCCACTTTGTGAAGTACGATTAACTGTTTGTGCATTAAATACGCCTCAATACAGCATGCCCTATCTGGGCGTATTCGGAGCTTTAGCATAACTGCTTCAATGTTTATAAAAGAGAGAATTTTTTTTTTCAAAGATCATTCACCGGCAAGCGTGCCCAAATGCCAGATAAAGACAACCAATCCCCAATGACCCATTGTCCACATTGGCTCATTGGCTCCATGACTCTCCAGCACAATTCCCTCATCTGCATGAGGTTTATAAGTCTCCCCGTCATTGTTTAGGTTTTCTATGACTATTCTTGTTCCCTTCGACAATCCCCGAATTTAGTGTTCAGTTAACTGGCTTCTACCTAAACAATGGCCCCAGATTGCGCACGTCCTTAAAGGACCATTTTCCTGAGACACTGTATTGTTCACCGCTCTGAATCAAACACAGCTGACGGGTCTGTGTATCC
>NW_017308307.1:108183-120418 GCF_000935625.1 Nanorana parkeri | reverse complement strand
TTTTGAGTCCGTACGTATACATTTTAAAGAAATCCTGACATCCCTTCCAGATATTCATCAATTGCAGAGTAAGCAGCCTGGTGGGAAATTAAAGATTGAGCACAGACGCGACAGCTGCCAATTCCAAAAATGCCGTATGTCAACAATGGAAACTCGAGTGGGCATATGCGGAACGTGTTTGTCGGAGCTACCAATCAGGAAGGACCTAAAAAAAGGAAGACTCTAAATAAAACATAAAATTACAATCAAGTCAAATGCAATATATAATCTGCACGCAGCCGATAAAGATAACACCGCAAATGAGAGTGAGGCAGCAATTTCCTGAAGTGAGTCAGAGTTTGGGAAATTGGGAATGCGACCAAAATGGAAAACAGATACCGCTGGATTGCTATGAAGTGTTTTGGGGGTTTAAAACATGTAAACAATTTAGAGGATAATGGTAAATATTAGGGATGCACCGATACCGACTGGTATCAGTGTCGGTGCATATACAGAGTATTTCGGCGAGTACTCCAATACTTACCCCCAATACCAGAAACTTTTGGTCAGAGGGAGATTTCTTCTGATCGGCAGTGCCGCGAGGGAACATGGAAAGGGAAATCAGGAATGCAAAGAATGCAAAGCCGGCAATTATCTAGAAGTATTTGTTTGTAGAATGTCATTACTAAACATTATTAAAAGGTGTGTTTGTTGTTATTTTAAAGATATGGATAAAGGTCCGCTTCATAACACATTCAAGAACCTTAACTATTAAAGGAGAACTATGAGGTGAGTGAAAAATAAATCACTCGCCTCATAGTTCTAGCCGACCTGTGACAATGACACTGTCACAGGTCGGCTCAATAGATCGGGAAGTGAGCGAAAACATACCGTTGCACGCTCACTTCTCGATCATGTCCCTGCAAAGAGCCGAGAGTGACAGAGCAAGGATCCCCCCCGCTCCGATCCTCCAGCGCTGACTGGTGGAGCGGACGGGGCGGGTACAGCGGGCTCTGCCTCTAGATAGGCAGAGCCCGCTGTCACTCACGCAGCTGGGAGAATCTCGACAGTAATGTCAGGATACGTCCCGGCTGGGGCCGTCTCAGTATACTGCGAGCTGTAGCTCGCAATACACTGAGCTTTGGTTCACGGGAGGACGCTAGTTTATGTCCTCCCGTGACCCTTAGGAGAACTACGGGGGAAAACACTGACCCCATAGTTCTCCTTTAACAACAATGTCTCTTATTTGTGTATCACTCGGCTGTAGATCTGGCTCTGAATTGGTGCTGACACTGTCCTTGCTTCTGGAGGGTGACTACGTCTGTTCCCCATGGTCCCTGTGTGTGTTTCAAAGTAGTCACAGCTCCAAGCTCGCTCCCGGGATGGACTACAATCTCATGTTTAGTTTACTAATTTGTATTGAGCTTGTAGTCCATCATAGGAGTGAGCTTGGTGCGGTGACTACTGTACAACACACACTGGGACCATGGGGAACACATGTAGCCTCCCTCCAGAAGGAAGGACAGTGTCGGCACCAATTCAGAGATGATTGGAGGATCTACAGCCGAGTGATACACAAATAAGATTGTTGTTCAGAGTTAAAGGTACTGGAATGCATTTCTAAGATTTAACTCTGGAGTTTAGTGTCGCTTTAAATTTGAAGTTGGGAGGTATGAGTATCCTCTTACAAGAATTAACACACCACCAGAAAGTTACTGCTTCATCTACCTTCCACTTGGCATTTGATCTGCATACATATGTTCCAAGGAAAGGTAGATGAAGCATACGCCGGACCCTGTAATACAGGTGAAACTGGAATAATTAGAATATGGTGCAAAGTTAATTTATTTCACTAATGCAACTTAAAAGGTGAAACTAATATATGAGAGAGACTCATTACATGCAAAGCAAGATAATTCAAGCCGTGATTTGTCATCATTGTGATGATTATGGCTTACAGCTCATGAAAACCCCAAGAACCCCAAATCCACAACCTCAAAAAAGTAGATTATTACATGCAATCAATAAAACAAGGATTGTACATAGAACAATATCGGACCTCTGAAAAGTACAAGCATGCATATGTACTCAGTACTTGGTTTGGGCCCCTTTTGCAGCACTTACTGCAATTACTTTTGCACGATATTCTAATTATTCGAGTTTCACCTGTATGTTTGGCAGAACATGATTCCAAGGTGAAAGCCATTCTTGAAAAAAAATCGGAGGAAAAAGAAGTGAAACCTAAATGTGCAAAGATACAAACTTCAAGCAAGCAGAGTCAAGTATTGTGGTCACATGTTCACTCACATCCAGATAAAAGTCTAGCGATCTCTCACTTGATTCCTCCTGAAAATTGGAGCTGGCAACAGTTCCAGGGAAGGCCAATTACCAGGCAAACTTCACCACACGTCTCGCTGACATTCTTTGACATCTGAAAGAAGTCTTAAAGAAAAACTCTGATATTCAAAAGGGAATCTCAAAAGAATAATACATTTGATATAATGGAAACTCACGCTGAAACATTAGCATACTATGAAATGTCAGAAGAAAGGACATTTCAGGCTAACGTCTCACAACAAGGGTTTACCGCTGTGTTGCTTCAAGAAGCGAAATCAGTTATTTATGCTCCTGAGTCACTTACAGTGACATAGATGAGCTTTTCCCAAATAGAAAAGTAGATTTATGCAGTAGTGTTTGGATGGAACATCTCCAATTGTTTATGTAGCGCTCAGCCCCGAAGGAGCCACTGAATATGAACTAGGGTTCTCCTACCTGTTGTGCCAGACACCGGCCCCTTTCTCAGCTCCAGCAACACCGACACTCCGGAGCAGAACAGGCTCGAGTCGTACGGTCCTTTTAGCATTTATTGCAGAGGATCAACTAGGAGAGAGAGTTTGGGGTTGCAGGATACCCGAGTAACACTTTGGAGACTAGGAGAACTAGGGCTCTCCTACCTGTTTTGCCCACCACCGGCCCCTTTCTCAGCTCCAGCAACACCGACACTTTAGAACAGAACAGGCTCAAGTCGTAGGGTCTTTTTAGCATTTATTGCACAGTAGCAACTAGGCGAGAGGGTTTGGGGTTGCTGGATACACGAGTAACAAATTAGAGGAGTGTGTCTTCTCCCTTAGCAACGGCTTGTATCAGTAGCACAATGGTCCTGTAAGAGCAACCAGTAATAGCACAGAGGACAGCCAGGGTAGTCAAGGACCTTGAGAGAGAACTGTCCCTGGACTTCTAGTGCACCAACTGGCTTCTCTTCAGTAAAGTACCTGAGAATAGGGTGAGGGATCTCTTACGGGGTTCCCGACGGCAGCTATCACCAGCAGCTCTGCGACATTCCTCGGTAAGCAGATTCCACCTCCAGCCCAGCTTCCATCAGGTTTCCTTTCAGTAGCATCTGAAGTCTATGGGCCCCCAGCATCTGCCACGTGCTGAGGTGCATACCAGGTATCCAGTAGTATCTTAGGCCTCTAGGCTCCCAGCATCTGCCACATGCTGAGGCCTAAGCCAGGCATCCTGTATCACACAGACCTCCTCCCATGGAGGGCCCCAGGGGGGGAGAGAGTTCTGGAAGGTGTCTCCAAACCTTTTATCACCTGCCTTCAGCCATACCTCTGAGTCATCCTGCTCAGGGATTGGAGTCTGAGGATGGACCCTCCCTCACTGTCTGCTTAGTCCCCAACCCAGGAATAGGGGGAAACAATCAATCTGGCAAACTCAGGGAACCCTGCAGAACTCAGAGCAAAACAACATCTAGACTGATTACAGTCCAGATATACACTAAATGTAGTAGCGACATAATAGAGGCCGCTACATTTACATATGGGCTGCAAGTTACAATGGAATCACAACACTCACACTTGGCAATAATTACGAAGATGGGTCTTGTACCGGCCCCAATGAGGCTACTGTCATGAATTGAGCAAAATGGAGTGAACTGGACCCTACTCTGACTGTAACTGCGTTTGCTGAAGAGCAGAGTATGGCCTCTTTCACACCAGGCACAGTGCGTTCTGGCACGATTCTGGCTGCAAGCTTTATTTTGTTCGGACCGGACCGCAGGCATTGATGAGCCTTGCATTCCCGTGCAGCTGGTCGCATTGCGGCTGGAGGGAGTGGCTATGGTGCCATTCAATGGACCGGCACGCCCACTCCTGCCCCACAACACAGTGAGCCGGTCGCAATGCGATGCAGTGTGTTCCGGCCAGAATCAGGCCGGAATGCAATCTGTCTGGTGTGAACAAGGCCTTAGGGAAGCCTGGTGTTCACCAGAACTTGATACAGATGTCATCAGCAGACCAAGATAAAGTTTGAAAACAAAAGCGTATCCATTTTATTGATGTATGGACCCTGTGTGGCGCCGCAAGCGTTTGTATGAGTGAGATCCATCAATAAAATGACATCTGTGTGGCACCCTCTAGGAAAGGGTGCTAATAAATTTAGTAATTGTCAGATTGCATGCAGTCTGATGCTGATTTGTAGTCTGGGTTCATTTGGTTTTCCCAAAACAATCGGTAATCGTTTGCATCTGTCTGCTGCTAGGAGTACTGCTGGGTGTACCCTGGACACAGAGCAGAGCAACCAATGAGAGATTGCTATGAGTGCATATCCCTCTCCAGCCTGTAAGACAATGGCCAGTGGTGCATGCTGGGGGAGGAGATAAATAATTGGGGCTGACCATGTGAGCTCTCTCTTCCTCTCCCGCCCTGCCTGTGGGGAGGCTGCTATGGATTATCTGAGATGGCTAGGCCTAAAGCCTGGGGACTAGCTGTGTGATTACACTGGAGCCTGAGGTTGGAGGCCCAGTGATTGTTACAGATGGCAGGGATGAACATGACTAGAGACTTCTACCTCAAGTTGTGCCAGGTGCTTTACCTGCTGTGCATGTAGACAGTAACCACACTGTAATGGAGTCTACATCTGCCTGGGTGATCCCAGACATCCCAACTCTCCCGGCTGTTTTTCCAGGAGTCCCCAGCTATTAGCTAGCGGCTCCCGGACACCCGGGAGAGAAACATTTTCTCCCGGAAAGGTTTACTCTGTGCGATCTAGCAGAGAAAACCTTTCCCCTCTGTCTGTCTTTTATTTTTTTCTGATATCGGAGCCGCCGGACGCCGTCAGTCAGAAAAAATAAAACGGCATAGGAACGAATAGCTAGATTGCTATTGGCTGTTTCAATTTGTAATAGCCAATAGCAGACTAGCTATTGCACCCGCCCACTGCTGCTGTCAACAATCAAGAAGTTCTCCATCAGGTCCTCCTCTGTTGACTGACAGCAGCAGAGGGCAGGTGCAATAGCAGGCTTACTATTGGCTATTGCAAATTGAAATAGCCAATAGCAGCCTAGCTATTCATTCCTATGCCCTTTTTTTTTTATTCTGACGACAGCAGCTGTCATACTAAATACTAAAGGGAAAAACAGCAGATAGCATGGAAAGCATTACTCTCCCTGAAATGAGAAGGGCACCTCCCTGAAATGACTTATTTCAGGTTGGGATCCCTGTGATCCTGACTCTCTACCTCTCTCCCTGAAGTTCTGCAATAAAGTTCTCCGCATCATGCCTATGGTCTGGACAACGCTTTGATGTTGTGATTACCAAACAGCAAGTACCAGCTTGTATTGGATTCTATTGTCCTCGGTCGAATTAGCCATATGTACGTATGTACGGCGCTGTTTGGCAGAAACAAAGATTCGACACACTTAAGTGGAAATGAGCTGCAGCCTCCAACTTGTTCAATAACTTGTATCCGTATCATCACAAGAAATTCATCAACTGCTGTGCCCAATATTGACTTCCTATCTTTTGAAGCATTCAGCGAAGTACATGTGAGTTGTAGAGATACATTGTAATCACATTTTTTGTGAGCTTCAAAAAGGAATGTCTGGACAAGTTCGCATGCGTCCTTAACATCACTAATTATAAGTGCAGCTGGTCGAGTCACAAATTGATAGAATAGTCCGGCTACAATTCACAAAATATCTCTGGGTGTTTGATTGGGGTCCTGCAGGCATGTATGTGTGTGTGTGTGTGTGTGTGTGTTGGTGGAAGAGACAACGTTGTCAATTCTTAAAGGAGAACTATGGGGGTGAGGTCTTTTCCCCATAGTTCTCCTTAGGGTAACGGGAGGACACAAACTAGCGTCCTCCCGTCACCCTAGGCTCAGTATACCACGAGCTACAGCTCACTATATACTGAGACGCCGCGGCGGATCCCGACATCGATGTCGAGATCCGCCCAGCTGCGTGAGTGACAGCGCTGGCGGATCGGAGCGGGGAGAGGGGAATCCAGTCCGTCCCCTGTCACGGCAGAGATGGAGAGGTGAGCGAACGCTGTTATGTGTTCGCTTACCTCCCGATCTACTGAGCCGACCTGTGACAGTCTCATTGTCACAGGTCGGCTAGAACTATGAGGTGAGTGAAAAGCACCCCCCTCATAGTTCTCCTTTAAAGGATGACTTGGGAAGTGGTGCAATTATATTATCTAGGGATGCACCGATACCGATTTCGTTCCAGAACGAAATTCGGACGAATTTTCGGAAATTCGGATGTTTCCGAATTACAGATATAACGAATGCAAACGAATCAGAATTTCCGAAATTCGTTAGCGGTAGTTCGTTTAATCGTTCGTTTCGTTTTCGTTTCTTATTCGTTTCGTTCGTTCGTTGCAGCAAAGTGACGTTAGAGAAGGAGAAAAACATTTTTTCCCCTCAAATGTCACTTTGCTGCAACGAACGAGCAAAACGAATAAGAAACGAAAATGAAACGAACGATTAAACGAACTACCGCTAACGAATTTCGTCCGAATCCGAATTGACTTTCACACCCGAATCCCGAAAGACAAAATAACACAAAATCCGAATCAAAACGAAACTAAACAAATTTTTTGCCTGTGCACATGTCTAACGAGTACCGATATTTATATCTCCGTACTCGTCAATACAGAGTAGCGATACCGGTACTTCCGGTAGCATAGAGCCGACTTCCTGGGCAATCAGGCGGTCATTACCCATTGCCCGGCTTCTTGATTGCCCGGGAAGCCAATTGGTATCGAGGCCGGCCAAACAGATTTGACAATATGGTGACACGACTCCCACCCTGCAGACACCTCATTCTGCCCACGTCTCCTGTGTGTACAGCGCCCACGTGATTGGCTCTCAGCCTGCTACTGAGCATGCTCAGATTGCCAAGCGCTCTCATTCAGAAATCCTGTGCATGCGCAGTAGCAGGCCGAGGGCCGACCACGTGGGCGCTGTACACACAGGAGACGTGGGCAGATCCCGGAGAGCGGTGTCTGCCCAGCTGGCCGAGGGACTGGTATGGTAATGACTGCTGCTAAGGATCTATGTGAGGGGAATGATTTGTCTGCAGGGTAGGGGGTCGTGTCGCCATATTATCAGATCTGTTTGCCCGGCTCGACACTGATTGCCTGGGAAGCCGGCCTCCCGGTCAATCAGCATCGAGCCGCCCAAACAGCATCGAGCCAGCTTCCCGGCTCCATGTTCCCTCGAGGTACTGCCGGTAAGAGGAGATCTTCCAGTATCGGGAAAGGTATGGGAGCATTTGGGTTAGTACGAGTACTCACCCAAATACGCGGTATCGGCATACTAGTATCGGTATCGGTGCCTCCCTAATATTATCAATAAACAATTGTATAGATTCTTTTTGAGCATCGGTCTGAAGTAACTTCTTTACCTTGTGCACAGGGATTCCCTTTTTCTGTAGCCGATTAACCTACTCCACCACCTGAAACTGGTAGAAAAAAAATTCGAACACAAGGGGCGAAGGGGGTTCTTCTCAGTCCGCGCGGTTAGGGTCTGGAACTCGCTGCCTCATGCAGTAATTTCCGCAGTTAGTCTGGAATCATTCAAGAGGCTTTTGGACGACTTCCTGAGAGACCGAAATGTACAAGGGTACAGGTACTCTTAAGAATGAGAACACTCATGGACCTATACACACACACACACACAACAGGTTGGACTTGATGGACTTATGTCTTTATTCAACCTCAAATACTATGTTACTATGTTACTATGTTACCAGCATGTCTTCGGAGTTTGGGAAGAAGCCCGCACCTGCACAAGGAGAACATGCAAACTTCACTCAGATAGTGTCCTGGTTGGGATTCAAACTGGGGACACAAGGCAGAAGTCCTAACCACTAAGCCACTGTGTTGCCCAGGGTAGAGGTAGCTTTTAGTGGGACAACCTTGAACCTTTTGCAGTTGCCCCACTTGTCCAGCCCTTGCTTTTGCTCTGGTCAGTTTTTGTCAGCCAAGGAGGGCTCTCTCTTCTACCGGTCACCAACTGAACTCCCGAGACACCTCCTTCCTGATTTCCCTCTGAAGCCACTCCTGGAAGACGTAGGTGACCCTCCTCTGATCTCCTTTCTAACTTTTCCTTAACCCTTTCCTGCCCTAGTTCCCCTTCCCACTCTTGTCATGTAGTCCTTACGCTTATTCCCTTTTTATTCCATAGCTCCAGGCCGGGGCGTATCTGCCGCAAGGCATCTAGCACACAGCGCCGCTGCTGCTTGCGGGCCATCCCGTGGCGCGGAAGTCTTCCTCTCGGAGCCCACTTGCGTTGGTGGCTGTCATGAGACTCGGTTCTCAGGAAGCTTCGAAAGTTTAGGTGAGAGGTTCTCCAGATGGTGGGCTTTGGAGGGTAGGGATTTGGTGCAGTATGTGTAATGGCCATTGTGACCCAATACTGCCTCCCTGGTTACTTTACTGCTAGCCGGTCAGTTCTTCCAGTACATTTGGGTCCGATGTTATTTGTATGTAAATCATTGATCAATTATTTATTGTTTAATTAAAAGGCCGCAGTGACCAGCTGAACTCGTCGCCGTACAATCTGCTGTCTTATTGTGTGGATTGTATTGGTGGGAGGTGATTAAGGAACATTATTGATGAATCCCTCAGTCATGTTAAGTTGCTTGTTGTTGATTAGGTGCACGGCTATATATCTCCTCCTGTATCCCGACTGTCTCCGGATGGAAAACACATAAAACGCTGAAACAGAACATTACACTTTGAAGAAGACTTTCTTTCTTGATGTGCTGAAATGTAGCCGGTGATATCAGACAATGCTTCCTCTGTTATTCTGGTGCTAAGCAAGCAATGTGCTCATTTATTTAAAACAAATGCCGCCAAAAATAAAGGTATAAAGAGTTAATTGATAAGTACAATAAAACAATCTTTTGCTACAATTATAGCCTTTAATCCAGAGATCTCCCTTGCAGTACTTTTTTTTTTGGCAATAGATGTCCCTAGTCTGATGTCCGGCATCATTCAACCCACTTCCTCTGAGCCCAGGTCATTCGGGACCCGTCCCCCAGCCTGTGACTGGACAGTGAAAGGAAAAGCAGCACAGTAAGGAGCTTGTCTCTCTCACTCTGCCCTCTCGCCCTATCAGCATACTCCTTGCCAGGACATGGACTTATTGGCTCATTGTACTGCTTCTTCCTTTCACACTCCAGCTCGGCTGTACAGGGACAGTGAGAGGCAATGAACCTCAGAATCCGAAACCACACATTTATCGGCCACCATCACATTCTGAGCATGAGCGCCACCTTCTTGGAGGCGGAGCGCATGACATTGGTGTCGAGCGCATGACATTGACGTCACATGATGTGGCGTCAGGTGACGGCATCCACCATGCATACGGATGACGTCACCCGACACTGCACAGCGTCATGTGACAGCTTACGCACCGCCTCCAGGATGGTGGTGCGCATGTGCACTATGCGCCGTTGGCTGCACGCTCTGCAAACTAATTGCTATATATAATAATTCAGATGAACCGCCGAATCAACGGAATTTCTACTTGGAAGCTATTTCGAATGCAGATGTCTAATTATTAGAGACTGGAATCACAAGCAGGTAAATCTACATTTAACTCTTCCTGTAGCAGCTCTGGTGTTCCATGGATGTTCCGTGAACGTGCGCCAAACTTTGATGCACGTTCACGAAATGTGTTAAAAACATGTAATGCGCTTGTGGTGCCAGTACTAGTTAATAGCACCCCAAATGTGGCCGGGCAAAAACGCAGGGCACCTGTAGTAGAATGTGCTACATGCAGGGGCGTATTTACCGCAAGGCAAACAAGGCATTTGCCTTAGGTGGCACTTTAAAGGGGGGCGGCGAAAAATGCCTTGGCTGCCTAATCAGGTGGCTGCTGGTGGGGCCTGACAACGAGCTGCCAGGTGAAAGAGGAGGTGGGGCTGGGGCCGAGGGAGATGCAGCCCGGCCGATTTAGGCTGTGGGCAGATCGAGGCTGGAGGAAGAAGCTTCGGTCGGCTCCAGGATGGAGGAAGAAGCTATGGGCGGCTCCAGGATGGAGGAAGAAGCTATGGGCGGCTCCAGGATAGAAGAAGAAGCTTTGGGCGGCTCCAGGATAGAAGAAGAAGCTTTGTGCGGCTCCAGGATGGAGGAAGAAGCTATGGGCGGCTCCAGGCTGGAGAAAAAATCGTCATGTCTTGTAGGCCGGCTGGGGATCTGCAGGTAAGAGGAGCAGCACGTGTGCAGGGAAAACCTAAGAGTCTCTGTGCAGGGTCTATGGTGAGCACTGAGAGGTATATGGTGGGTGCTGCGGGGTCTATCATGAGTGCTGCGGGGTCTATGGTGGGTTGTGCAGGGTCTATGGTGGTCTCAGCCTGAGACCTTGCGGAGCCCACCAGAGTTCCTTTACAGCCCACCTGAGACCCCGGCTTCTCTGCAATGCTAATACGCAACCTGTCAGAAGCTGTATTCAGGAAGGGGTGGAAAAAATTTAGAGTGGGGGGGTGCCGAGTTACATCTTGCCTAGGGCAGCACGAAACCTAAATACACCGCTTGCTACGTGGGCTACTTTTTCTGCGTTTGTTGCTCTTGCAGAAACCCATTGAAATCAATGGGAGACGTGCGGCGAACATGGGAAACAAATGTGCATGAATGTGACGCACGTTCCCACTACACTTGGATTTGAATGGGGACCTGAAGCCCAATTCCCACCAAAAAAGTTTTTATTATGCTTTAGATAGCGTGGAGATGGGCCAGAAGGAGGGCAGGAAGTGTTGGGAATTCTCTCAAGGACAAGAAAATGTTCTTATTGCTGTCTATGTCTCCTTGTCCAGCGACAGCCGACCCTCCATTTTTTATCCTGGTATCATAAGGACAGGAGGTATCCTCAGTGCAGTTACAGACAGAAATCCACTCTCCACTCTAGCCAAACCATCAAAAATGCCGAGGCTGTAAATCTCGGATCCGCTTCAGCCTTGCCAGAGCTTACAAGTGAACAGGGCCAGCAAGAATCAACGTTAGAGAAACATTTGTGTTCATCAAAATCACAGAGTAGTCAAACACCACTGGAGGTGCCAGAAACGACGCAGCTGAACTCTAATGATGGACGCCTGAAAACATGTTGCAGCGAGATCTGATCTGTTCAAACAGGAAATCAAGAAACTCTGCAGAATAAATAAGTTCCAATTAAAGAAAGAAATCTTAAAGCTGAACTCCGGGCACAAAAACATCCACTGAAATATATTCCTCAATAGCCACAAAGAAGACAAATCCACTTGGTGAGGAGCACCAAATACATTTGCAAAACTGGATATTTACTAAGTTAAAGTAGCAGTGACATCATAGCCAGAGCTGTGAGAGGGACCTAGCAGGCTACACCCACTACGAAAACCTGCAGGAGGGGGCGGAGACAAGAACGGTCACCCTGCACAAGGAGAGAGCGCAGCAGTGAGTGGTCTTTATTACAGGAGGGGGAGGAGATGAGACCTGTCACCCAGCACAAGGAGAGAGTGCAGCACAGTGACCGGTCTTTATTACAGGAGGGGGCGGAGACAAGAACGGTCACCCTGCACAAGGAGAGGGCGCAGCACAGTGACCGGTCTTTATTACAGGAGGGGGCGGAGACAAGAACGGTCACCCTGCACAAGGAGAGGGCGCAGCACAGTGATCGGCCTTTATTACAGGAGGGGGAGGAGATGAGACCAGTCACCCTGCAAAAGGAGAGAGTGCAGCAGTGACCGGTCTTTATTACAGGAGGGGCGGAGACAGGACCAGTCACCTGCACAAGGAGAGGGTGCAGCACAGTGACCGGTCTTTATTACAGGAAGCTCCAAGTTGGGTAAAGACCAATCTCAGACATCCCAACCTGCAAAACCTTATTTCAGGGAGGTTCCCGTCTCATTTCAGGGAGGTGCCCTTTCTGTTTTTTTTTTTACAGCGGCCGTCGTCAGAATATGAAAGAAATAATAATGATAATA
>NW_017308307.1:104618-108163 GCF_000935625.1 Nanorana parkeri | reverse complement strand
ATATATATATATACACATACATACATACATACATACACACAGAGTAAAATAAAATCCATATACCAATATTACAATAATATAATATATTTATATATACATCAGATTTGTGAATTGATGTTCAAGTATCTGTCAGTGTAAAGGTCACAATTTATTACATTTTAAAAAACCGCTGAGGAGGAGTAAAGTCGCTGATACACAGTTGACTAGATGCTATGGGCAGCAAATGAAATAAATAAATGTTCTCTATAACTAGACAACCAGGACATATAATTAATTCTATATTATCCACAAAGGGTTAACAGCCCTCTCTCAACCCTGCAGCAGTGCCTGCACCTGCTCTCAATAGTAGTCTATGTCCGCCCTCTCTGTGCACATAGTACCGTAGCTTTTTCCTTCTGTTCCTTCCTTCTTCGTTCCGAGGCTACTCTAGAGATCACATGACCTTCCTCCAGGAGGCAAGCCTCGTTCTGAGGCTACTCTAGAGATCACATGACCTTCCTCCAGTAGGCAAGCCTCACTCTGAAACCTTACCCACTGATATCTTACCGGAAAGGTTTACTCAGAGTAAACCTTTCAGGGAGAAAATGCCTCTCTCGCGGACGTCAGGGAGCCGCTATCTAATAGAGGGATCTCTTCAGATCCCTGCAATCTGATGAGGGGGCTTCTCTTGAACTTCCTGTCCAACCCTTCTGGAAGTGGTGACAAGAGATGTGAAGACACAGGGTGGCACAGTTGTAGAGCTGGTCGTCAGGTGTGTGGACCGAGATGACTGTGGATCACTAAGCAGGAACCAGATGCAGAAGCACTTCAGAGCCCAAGGAGTCAGGAGCTGAGCGAAGGCCAGTAACAGCAGGTCAACAAGGTACAGAATCAGCAGACAGTCAGTGTCAGGAAACAAGCCGTGGGTCAATAACAGCCGGGCAGCAGAAAGGAAGAAAAGTCAAATATGCAGGCCAGGGTCACAACGAGTAGACAAGATCCACAAGCAGGTCAAAGGGGCAAGTGGGGTCAAACACAGGAAATCAGAACAGAAGGTTGGGTCATCGTTTGGCACCAACAGTTCTGAGTGCGTATGCACGTCCATGCACGCAACGCTTAATGTGCACGCTAATGCGCGCCTGGTCCGGATCCTATGACAGGGTCATGAGCCACAGTATGTGTTAGAGTCTGGCACTAGCACTGGTATTTTGGAGCTGGAATGAACTCTACGTTCCCTACAGAGGTAGAGAACATTATGTCTCTGTCATTGTCCTTAGTGGTGAGACAAGTTGTTTTACATGCTGGTTTGTGAGTGTGCCATGATACCTTTCTACCATTATGAAAAGGTGACGCAATTATTGATCATCTTCCAAATCATGCCTCTGAACAAGGACATCAGGGATTGATTGAGTCAGATAAATATTCATAATTCAATGATTGTCCTTTTCACGTTGAATAATGGAACCTCCTATACAGTAACTGGCAGAGCAATTAATCCTATGAGCTTAGGGAAGACCTGCAGAGCCAAGAAGAGGTAAGCCTAGCTACAAAACACACTTGTCACGTACCTGGATGGAGACTGACTGTGTGAGGGGGCTTCCCTTGCACCCGAGGACTCTGGAGATGAAGACAGAGACCTGGTAGACAACGAGTGACACGGGCTGGTTCTGTAGCAGAACTGGGACAATCCAGAATTCAGGGTCAATCAGGCCAAGGTCAAACCAAGAGAGCATAGACGGTACAAAAGGATGAGGCAGAGGCAAGTCCAGTAATCAATCCAAGGTCGGGGGCAGGCTTCAGGCAAGTATAGTCAAAGGCAATATCCGGGTCAATTGCAGTAGACAGGTAATTCACAAGGACAGGAAATCGTAGGACACAGGGACACAGGAGGGCTGAAGACAATCCAGAAATCTGTAGGTGTGCAGATCGGGTTTAAATAGCGAAGTAACCTGATTAAGTGCGTCACTTCCGGTGCGCCATTTGGCGCGTTTCCCTATGGGCGGTACGCGCATGCGTGTAAGTGTTCTCCGAACAGTACGGAGAAGGGGATTTGGCGCATGCGCAGGAGGTGAGGGTTGCTGACAACACCTAATTAGGGAAGCAACTGCTTTACCCAGTAACAAGTTGAGTGACTTCAGGGCATCATCATTAAAAGTCATAGGCCCCCCCATACAGCCTATCAGACAGGATCACACTCCCTGTAGAGTGACCAGCAGAGGAATCCTAGACCTGGGGACAGTCCTCTCCACTCCTGCACTCCCAGAACAGAGTGAGTACCTCTTGTTCAGGATGGCATCAGAGGGAAACAAAGCAGAGCAGGGACAATGGTGGTAACAGCAGCAGGGGGACAGGCAAGCCTCTCTTCCCTGGTTGAGGATGGTGTTAGAGGGAAGAAGAGCAGAGCAGGGACAGTGGTGGTAACAGCAGCAGGGGGGCAGCTAATTCTCTCTTCCCTTGCCAAGGATGGCGTCAGAGGAAAGGAGAGCAGAGAATAGACAGGGGTGGTAGCAGCAGCAGGGGGCAGCCAATTCTCTCTTCCCCTGTTCAGGATGGCGTCAGAGGGAAGAAGAGCAGAGTGGGGACAGTGGTGGTAGCAGCAGGGTGCAGCCTATTCTCTCTTCCCCTGTTCAGGATGGCGTCAGAGGGAAGAAAAGTAGAGCGGGGACAGTGTTGGCAGCAGCAGTGGGGCAACCCATTCTCTCTTCCCCTGTTCAGGGTGGCGTCAGAGGGAACATGAGCAGAGCAGGGACAGTGTTGGCAGCAGCAGGAGGGGGGCAGCCCATTCTCTCTTCCCCTGTTCAAGATGGCGTCAGAGAGAAGAGTAGAGCAGGGACAGTGGTAGTAGCAGAAGCAGCGGGACAGCCAAACCTCTCTTGCCTTGTTGAGGATGGCTTTAGAGGGAAGAAGAGCAGACTGGGGACAGTGATAGTAGAAGCAGGACGAGGACATCCAAGCCCAAGCCTCCTTGTTGACTCGATGAGGCCCGGGCCCAGTAGTAGAGGGCTGCCTGTACCCACCTATCAGCAGCCCGGCTTCAAGGCTTCTGCTGTGAAATTTGAGAATGAACTGCTCCACAATGCCTGCAGCTAGAGAGGGCTTGCTTTAAAACCCATGTATTGCTTGTCATGACTATGCAAATGCTTGACTATCCATAGCCTGGCCACAGGTCCTCTTTCCTTTTTAGCTCTTAGCATGGGTTAAAGGCAAAAAAAACCTCTTTCTGGCTTGGAGTTTCTCAGCCATCCATGAACGATGTTAAAATTAAAATTTGAACTCTTCCCAGAAGAGCTTACAGTCTAAAAAGCCGGGGATGGATTTTGTGAAGGGCATCTCGAGCCGGCTTTACTCTGTGAGGACACAATTCTGGCAAATAACAGTGAAAAGCAGCCATCAGACCTGGAGAAAATTATACCCTCCGCACCTCCTGCAGGATAAACAAACAAGCGTATGATGTAAGCAGCACGGCATTGTAGTCAAGCTGCACTGACCCACGGATTCAGCAAAGCACGCGCTCACACAGTCACATAACTATCAGTCTATTTCCTGCTCTGATTCTGCATGATAAT
>NW_017308307.1:78250-104547 GCF_000935625.1 Nanorana parkeri | reverse complement strand
ACATCACCAGTGCACATGTGCTGGATGCTGCCAGTCAGCGGTGTTCCTATTAATGCCTCGGTGTCTAGACATGTGTATGTGTTAATGTGTGAATACGCTGTGTGTTTAGAATGCGCCTTTGCTTCTCTGCAACGTTTTACATTTCTAAGTGCCTGGGATCTCAAGCTGTGCTTTTCCCATGATGGACAAGATTTCTGCCATGGGAAATCTTACTTACAATTGTGCATGTGCCGTGTTTCTTTTTATTACTCTGTAGTTTAAAAAAAAAAATATTAATCATAATACATCTCCAAAGGCAGCCAGCTGCATGTTAATGACTTATGGGAACAAGTAGTCTCTCAATGCCGGTGTTTTGCCAGGCGGTGATAGTGTGGCAATATTATTATTGTCAAAGAACAGCGATGTCAGTGCTCCTCTCATGAGAGCACCGCATGGGCTGCCATTGCTGATACCCGTCTGAAAATGCCGGTGAGCCTGGCTTTCATTGCGACCCCTGACTTCGAATCTTGAAATGATGGACCTGAATGGCAGCAAGTCTTCGTGACTCATTGAGCTACTCAAATTCTTTTTTGAGTTGATGACTTAGAACAGGGGTAGGCAACCTCAGCACTCCACCTGTGGTGAAACTACAGGTGGAAAAGTCCCATGAGGCATTGCAAGACTATGAATGGCACACAAATGACTTCTGGAGGCAGAGGCATGATGGGCTTTTCAGTTGTAGCACAGCTGGAGGGCCAAAGTTTGACTACCCCTGATTTTGATACTTGAAGTGACGGACCTGGGTGGAGTAGACAGCAAGTCATCATGATTCTTGATCTGCTCAAATTTTCTTTATTGCGTTAATGACCTAGAAAGTCAATGAAACGTATGGATGAAGTAAATGAAAGTCAATGAAACCCATGAGTGAAGTCGATGAAGATCAATAAAACCCATGAATGAAGTCAATGAAAGTCAATGAAACCCACAAAAGAAGTCTATAAAGGTCAATGAAACGCATAAATGAAGTCGATTAAAGTCAATGAAACCCATAAATGAAGTCTAGGGAAGTCAATGAAACCTATGAATGAAGTCGATGAAGATCAATAAAACCCATGAGTGAAGTCGATGAAAGTCAATGAAACCCATGAATGAAGTCTATAAAAGTCAATGAAACCCATGAATGAAGTCTATAAAGGTCAATGAAACCCATGAATGAAGTTGATGAAAGTCAATGAAACCCATGAATGAAGTCAATGAAAGTCAATGAAACCCATGAATGAAGTCTATAAGGGTCAATGTAACCCATGAATGAAGTCTATAAAGGTCAATGAAACCCATGAATGAAGTCTATAAAAGGTCAATAAAACCCATGAATGAAGTTGATGAAAGTCAATGAAACCCATGAATGAAGTCAATGAAAGTCAATGAAACCCATGAATGAAGTCTATAAGGGTCAATGTAACCCATGAATGAAGTCTATAAAGGTCAATGAAACCCATGAATTAAGTCTATAAAGGTCAATGAAACCCATGAGTGAGGTCGATGAAAGTCAATGAAACCCATGAATTAAATCAATAAAACCCATGAACGCAGAATATCAGCATGACAGACAGGCAATTCGCATTTTCAGAAATATGACTTGTGCCTGTAGCAGGTGCTTTTTTTATGGGAGCAGTTTAGGCAAGCTGGCAACACCAAGCATTCTTCCCTAAAGGAGAATTATGGGGTGAGTGAAATACACTCTTCCCCATATTTCAAGACGACCTGTGACACTGAAGCTGTCACAGGTCGGCTCTATTGATTGTACCAGTGTCATCCAGTACCAGTGTCATCCAGTACCAGTGTCATCCAGTGCTAGTGTCACTCAATAGCAGTGCGTGCACAACCAGTACCAGTGCCATTGAGTACCAGTGCCTGTACAGCAGGTACCAATGTCATCCAGTACCGGTACATTTACAGCCAGTACCAGTGTCATCCAGTACCAGTGCCTCTACAGCCAGTACCAGTATCATCCAGTACCGTCATCACCCAGTACCAGTGTCAGTAAAGCAAAGCCAGTACCTGTGTCATCCAGTACGAGTGCCGTGGGGTACCAATGCCTGTACAGCCAGTACCAATGTCATACAGTACCAGTGCCTATACAGCCAGTACCAGTATCATCGAGTACCAGTGTAATCCAGTACCAGTGTCACCCAGTAACAGTGCTTGTAAAGCCAGTACCAGTGCCATCCAGTACTAGTACCATCCAGTACCAGTGCCTACACGACCAGTACCAGTGCCTGTAGAGCCAGTACCAGTGTCATCCAATACCAGTACAACCAGTACCTGTGCCGTTGACTACCAGTGCCTGTACATCCAGTACGATTGCCTCTACAGCCACTACCAGTGTCATTCAGTACTAGTGCCATCCAGTGCCTACACAACCAGTACCAGTGCCGTTGAGTACCAGTGCCTGTAGAGCCAGTACCAGTGTCATCCAATACCACTACAACCAGTACCAGTGATGTTCACTACCAGTGCCTGTACATCCAGTACCATTGCCTCTACAGCCAATGCCAGTTTCATCCAGTACCAGTGCCTGTACAACCAGTACCAGTGCCGTTCACTACCATTGCCTGTACACCCAGTACCATTGCCTCTACAGCCAATGCCAGTTTCATCCAGTACCGGTGCCTGCCTACACTTGGTCTAACTGTATTAGGAATATTCATTCATGTTTTATAACAGAAAGTAAGAGAAACATTATTTTTTTCATATCTATCTCTCCTTCTACCACTTTAACCCTTCATGTTCCTGATACTGCAATGATCAGGTAAACCGAGCATGCAGCTCCCTCATAGGGATCTGTTAAAACCTTCTTCTCTCTCACACAGCGAGTTCACCTTCAGTTTGCAGTTTCTGATTGCGTTGGTCATTCTCCCTGTGACCGGAGGACAGGCAGAACCTAATAGGGCTCTGATTTTCTGCTGTGAAAATCAAATTATTTTTCCACCTAGAGAACCGTTTGGGTGCCAATCTCATTATGCACCTGGCACCTTGACTCCTGTGCCATGTTCTGCCTGCAGCTCTCGCAGCTGTCCAGACTCCTCTAAACCAGATGCACGAATAATCAATGGGTAAGCAGCCTTGTAGCTCTTCTCCACGCTGCTCATCATTACACATTAAAGAGAACCTGTCGTTGGCACATTTTTAAAGATGGAGTGAAATGTAACCGCTGCTCTTCTCCAATTATGAGTGATATAAAACGTATGGGCCGGTGCTCAACAAGTACGTTAGCCTCCGCTGTGTGTGGCCGCATCCATGGTTTATAAATTGGAGTTGAGCTGATGCTGTTCACATGTTTGATTAAGGAACACAGACAACTTTTTATAATCTGTGCACAAAATATTCCTTTGTATCTTTATCAACTCTGTATCAACTGTGTAGCCAGCAGTGTATCTCACTGTACTTCAACGGGTGTGATGTTCTAAGCATGGTGTGTATTTTCTCTGACGCATATAGTAGGAGCTTGCTCCAGCACGGTGTGCTAGAGAGATATGATTCTATCTTATGAATAATTGATGGACAATCAGTGGGCCTGGGGAACCTGCTGAGATCTCCTGGGAGAACTAATAAGTATCTGAGCCACTTCCTGTTCTCTTTCTTCCTTCTTGGGCTTTATTTCCTATGACAAAGTCAGCTGAGAAGTCAGTCTCTCCCAGGCATTGTACCCAGGCACATGGAAAGATTCAGGGACCTCCCCTCCTGGGAGGAACCCCTGATGGTGTTGGCAGCTAGAATAAACGTCCTAGATCCTGTAGCACTCCTTACCGGAAATCCCTGAAAAAGTTAAATGGGTGCTCGGAATGACAGCGGATGGCGCCGCATGCAGAACAACTTTGAATGTAGATGTCACCAGCACACCGGAAATGTTAATAAATCTGCACATTTCGTTAAATTAATCCCTGACGATCCTGCCGAGAAGATCCTTGTTCAGGAACTTCCTGGTATAGAATGACAACGTTCTCCCCCTATCTCCCAATTATTCTTTTACATTGTCACCCTTTCACATGCACTTCCAATGGAGACTACAAGCGGCCATGCCAATGCGCAACACTCGTCTATTGTTCTCACTTTTAGAAAACCCGCCATTAGAATTGCCATGCAGCGGTTGCTGGAGAGCATGCATTACGGTTTACTTGTACTTTAAAAAGATCTAAGCCCCAACTTGAAGACATTTAGCTTGCCAATTCCCTATTGTAATGTTGGGGAGCTCACAGAGCACTCGCACCGGGTTTTTCCATTAACCAGAAGTCTTTAATATTCTTTCAAAGGTAGACAATAAAGGAAGTCCAACATAAAATAGTTTGTCTTCAGCATATAACATCTATTGGCTCACCAATCCTCGAGTTGTCCCACACACTCACAGCGTCCCAGTCCTTTAACAGTTTTCTGTTGCAGCACTGCTGCTCCGGCCTCAGTCCTCCAGGTCACTGTCTATTTCCTCCAGACTAATCGTACAGTGTATGGGCACCTTTAGTGACGTGCTAACCTGCACAATTGGTTTCACAAACCCGCAACTCCCTGCTGCACTGGTCTCATATCTGACTCCCGGGTGGAGTTCTCATGTCTCCCAGGTGGGGCACAATTAGGTGCTGGTCGCTACTAAAGCATGGACCCATGAATGGAGATTTCGTCCCACCCAGAGCTCTAAGAAATCTCCCGGCTCCAGGATCCCAATTATGAGCCAGAAAACATGGAAAGGACTGAAAAGCCAGCTCTCTCCTGATACAAGCAATTGCTTCCTGGAGCCGCTCAGCCCCTCTGGCTGAGAATCCCGGGTCACTTTGAGGCTACAGAACCCCGTGGTATTGCCCCACTATATATAAACACAATTGCTTAAATACCATTTTCCCCTTTCTTCAACAGTTTTTACACCTCAATGCTGCTGATCTCCACCAGACTCTTCCTGTCTACATGCACTTGCGCCATTGCCAGCTGCACATCATTTCCCTGTATCAGTGCTTGACCATGTCTGTGCAATGTGTGTCAGCCTTGAATAGAAATGAGGCTGGGCTTGGTGCAAAACATGTTCACCTGAGTTTGATCAAGCCTGCTCAAACCTCTGACCACCACCCCCTCCTTGTGACCCAATCAGTGACAGGGAGGTGCATTCCCACCTCCCAGTTATACATTACAAAGGGCAAAGGAATGCCCCCATGTATCACGTATCTGGTAGAGGACAGATTTGGTTGAGGAGGCCTCCCTTGCGGCTCTTGTCTCACACCCCTGGAAGTGGGGGCAGGGAGCGAGGAGACGGAGGGTAGCTCGGGTGCCGAGATGTCCAGGCCGAGTGCCTGGCAAACGTCCAGCAACAGTTTCCCTGGGAAGGTCGGCAGGACTGGAAGCAAGCTAAGGGATCAGCATGGTTGCGAGCAGGACTGGAGAGAAATCAAGCAAACCAGGGGTCAAGGCCAGATGGTCAGCACGGTACAAAGGGAGCAGGCAGAGGCAGAGTCAAGGCAGGCAGCAGTCCATCATAGTCAAAGCAATGCGGGTCAACGCAACAGGTGTTCAAGCTTAGCAGGAACACAGGACACAAGAACGTAAGCTGAAAGACCCTTCAGCACTGATCAATGGAACAGTCCAGTTTATATAAGGTCATCAATCAAGCGCCACATTAGCACGTCTGTTATGTCGCGTGCGCATGCGCGCCAGTGCATGTCTTCCCATGGTACCAAAAGTTGTGTAATGATCCGTGAAAGCTCAGCGAGACGTATAGGATCGCAGCTGCGGAGGTAAGTGGAAATGGTTCAGGTGGAGGGTTCACAGTCACACTTTAGTGCAGTGAGTGAAGTCGGAACCCCTTACACATCATACACCATTTGTTTGTAGGAGTAGTTTAGTGGAGGCGGTGAATCCTCACAACCCTCAATTGTACAGCATTGGGGCCCGTTGGGAATTGTAGTTCACTGCCCTAGTTTACTTCACTAGGGGGCCAAACTTAGGTAACTCTAATGTAAAATAACAAATATGACAGTCCAGAGTATAGGGTAAGGCAGGTTGAGATACTAGAGTTAGTTAGCTTCACTAACCCCAAGCATAAATATCATGTAGGTGCAAACAAGCCTTATGTCCTATGCAGCAGTAGTGTGTAAGCAATATCAATAGGAGAGGAGGCGTGATAATGGAGCTTCCCACATAGGTGTCAGCAACAACACTTCAATTGATTGCAGCATGTGCTAATGGCTACTTGCTGTTAGTTGGAATGTCCAGTCAGAGGAAGTGAAGCTGCATCCATGCTGCCAGGAATCTCAGGGAGATAGTTCCAGAGGTCCAATGGTCTGTAGCAGGATTGCCTGTCCCAGTACATGTGCAGTGCCTAAGTAGCTTGCTCGACGTACTACTTTGCTAGAACGTCGAGCAAGTGGCCAGCCTACGTTTATGTAGGCAGAGAGTGCTGGTTGGGGACGGAGCCGGAGACGAGACCCGAGCGTCTCCTAGCAACGGGACGCCGCTGGGCCGAGTCAGCCGCGTCATCACGCTGGCTCAGCTGAGGAGAGGAAGGAGGAGTGGAGCGCTGCGGAACGCCCGCCCGTCGCCTGGCAACGAGACGCTGTTGGCGGGGCCGTCCCCGCCATGGTCTCAGGCATCGGAGCGGCGTTCGTTCCTGACAAGTTGGGACACTCGCATGCGCCGTTGCGTGTGAACACCCGACTATAGCCGTACCATGGCAATTGCCAGCATGATTGCATCAGGGGGTGGAGGAGGAGGTCAGAATTGTCATGAGGGAGGAGACAGGGAGGAGTCTCCCTGTCCCTCACTTGCTCATCACTGGTGAGGCATCGAGATCGATATCATCAGTGTTTTTTGTTTGAACAGCTTGGACCAATGCTGCTTTGACATTGGTCCAAGCCATCCACAGCGCTCAAGCTTTTAACATAGAGTAGAGGCTGTAGCAGCTCTTGCCTCACTATTTTAGATTATACAGGCAGTGGGGAAGTCCGCTGCTGTGTAACTGAACTTAGCTGTCATACATCCATAACAGGTTACACAGCCCGGAGGCATTCCCTGCTTTTTAACCTGCTAGAAGCCAATCTGAATAGAGAAAAATTGAGCTGTCTGAAGCTGACAGCTTTTTTCTCCATAATACTAGGTGAGGCTCTGCCGTCCCTGGTTCATATGCGGAAATGGCTGACATCACAGGAGCACCATATGGGGACAATTGCCTCCCCATAACAGGAGGTTCCTGAACAAGGATCTTCATGGCAAGATCACAAGGTACTCTTATAATTAAAGACAGACATGGAGAGACTAAGCGGGAGGGCTACATGACTGGGGGGAGGAATAGTCCCGGGAGAAAGGGTTAAAAATAAAATGGGAATAGCTGCCCTTACCTGATTGGACATGGGAGTCATGTGTCCGGGAGGAGCCGCATGGGAAGGAACTGCGAGGGCTGAGGGACGTCCTCTTTCCGGAAATCGTTGAAGGAAACAGGTTGGCATACCCTCCCTCCCTGAATTTTGTGGTTATGGGGGTTTCTTTTGTCACGGCAGCTTGGCGGGTTAGGGGGTCTTTGGGGGGGTCTACAAAATCGGAGTTCATTACAAGAATGGGGGGCCCTCAGCTGGTATGGGTGCTTCCCCCTGTTGGTATCTGGATTTGTAAAGGGCGGGGCCTGGCCCCTTGGGAACCCAGAAGGAGTAAGTGTCCTCGAGCTGGTTGTGGTGCGGCTGGGGACATGGGTGGAGTGTTATGAGAGGCCTTTTTTGGGCTGGCAGGCACCCAAAGACCTCTTCTCAGGTCAACCATTGTTTAACGTATTATTTTTGTATATTATTTGGTTTATTACTTTGGTTATTGTTAAAGTTGTTTGTTTAATAAAAGGGCTGCTGTGGCCGTTAAAATCCATGTCGCGCAGTTCGTGTGTTTATTGGGGTTTTTAACGAAGGGACAGAAAATTGACGAATCCATCAGTCAAGCTGCAGATTTTCAAGGACCGAAAACAACCTATGAAAGCACTGTGATAGTTTGGGGAATATAGCACAATGGTAAGCGCTAAGTGACCAATCCTGAAGCCGACTTTAACATGAAAGGACAGTCTCTATTCATTCAAAAGGTCAACAGTCCATGAACTTCACAAAACAACTTGCTTTTCTTCAGCATAACCGAAGCATAACAGTTCATTGGACTCTCATAAACACGTCATGTTTTGGTCTCACCCACATCTGGCTGTCCCATACACTCCCAGTGTTATAGTCCCAGGACTTTCCCGGACATACAATCAGCAGCTTCCCTCAGCTCCAAGCCTTTTAGTATTCACCCCTCGTGGGTCACTGTCTCTCCCTGTCTCCCCGACAGGTATCTCAGGGTCACCAACCCTCTGGACCTCTCCAGCCCTCCTGGATGTGTCCCTTGTGCTCATGCACGCAGCAGAGTCTGCCTGTGGTCGTGTGCCTCTTGCACACCCACAACTCCCCTCCAAAGCACTGGGCTGGCTTCCTAATAAGGCCGCTCTCAGCCACCTGATCAGCCCAACCTGGCCACTGGCAACACCTGGCCCCAGGACTGGAGATCCCATCCCAATATAGTCTGGAAAACCGGGAAGGAACTGAACAGCCAGTTCCTCCTCTGTAAAGGTATTCACATTGTGGAACCTCTTAGCCCCTCTAACGGAGTGTTCTTGGGGGATAATGTTGCCAAATTACATTGTGGCATTGCCACACCCTTCTACAGTACATTAAAGGAGAACTATGAGGGGGGTGCTTTTCACTCACCTCACAGTTCTAGCCGACCTGTGACAATGAGACTGTCACAGGTCGGCTCAGTAGATCGGGAGGTGAGCGAACACATGCCGGTGTTCGCTCACTTCTCGATCCTGTCACGGCTCTTTGCCGTGACAGGGGAGGGGATGGATTCCCCCCTCCCCGCTCTGATCCACCAGCGCTGACTGGCGGAACGGACGGTGGAGGGGGCGGGTACAGCTGGCTCTGCCTCTAGATAGGCAGAGCCAGCTGTCACTCACGCAGCTGGGCGGATCTCGACATCGATGTCGGGATCCGCTCCGGCGTCTCAGTATACCGCGAGCTGTAGCTCGCGGTATACTGAGCTTAGGGTGACGGGAGGACGCTAGTTTGTGTCCTCCCGTTACCCTAAGGAGAACTATGGGGGAAATCCCTGACCCCATAGTTCTCCTTTAACATGTTAAAGCTTATACAAGATTTTAGGGATGGGGTTTAGATCTCCATTAACAAAAGCAAGGACCAACGATGCCATTATGAGAGCAGTTGAGAAGCTGCATGAGAAACTGTTTGTTAAATTGTACAAAGAGATGCCTTCCAACGTACAGGTATCTCTCTTATTTTGCCAATGACCTACTTATGTCAGGGATAGAACTCTAATCCCAACAGGTTGCAGATGTGAAAGGATAAAGTAGCTAAGAACAGCTCATGAAGATATTGGGCACTCCAAGTCAAGGCAAAGAATAATAATGTGTCCAGTGACATCGGACAAATGGTAGAATGCTAAGGTTCTTAAAGTAACAGGTCAGCCAAAGAGACTTATGCCTGAATTATGATGACATTGGCCGTAGATATCTGCACATTGTGACCGCACATCGTTGCTGTTGGTGAAAAAGTTTTCTCAGTAATTCTTAGTAATCCTCCATAAAACATCTCGCATCATCTTTACAAAGCCAAAGCCTGTATTTGCAAGCCCCGGTACTCGAGGGATACGGATTCCAGCAGCATGCCTTCCTCCAGCAGAGAGATACATGCTTTTGCATCCCATCGCATCAATCTACAAAGTGTTCCTTTCTCAGGTACAACTGTTCAGCCGCAGAAGCACTTTGCTTGCAACAGCATTCCCTCTTCAACCTAAAATCTATGACAAAACTCACAAAACATTGTTGAAGTTCTATGACGAGCGAAGATGAAATTAATGCCATGGAACAAAAGCTCTACTGGTTTTCCATTCGGAAGTCAGAATGTCAACAAAGAATTCAACTGACAATTGTAGTGCAAAGCCTAAATCAGAGCTTGGGGCCGGATTTCCCACAAGGCCACCGAGGCCCGTCCTCGGGGCAGCAGGGAGTAGAGGGGGCAGCAGGGGTGTGGAATTCCTATCGCCCGATGCCCGGGACATGCAGTTCCGGGTACTGGGCAGGTAGTTTTTTTTCTACACTTCTATATTTCTGAACCTATTCCTGTACTCATTGCTCAATCAACTCAGAAATAGCAAATGGAGGCCTCCAGTTCCCCATTGTGAATGCCATGGATATCAGAGCTGCATAGCTCCACCAGTGACAGTACAGTGTAATGTGAATATTACACATTAAAGGGGTTATTCACGAAGGAGCTGAAGGATCTAGACGTAGCCTCGGTTGATCCTTCGGCTCGTTTCGGGCTGATCCTTCGGCTCGCTTCGGCCGCCTGAGCCCATCTGCTCAGTCGAACCCGGAGGGCTGCTGTACGGGCTATTCACAATAGCGCACACAGCAGCTGAAAGCAGGCGCCTGTTCTTTGGCTCGGCTGAGCCGTGGTCACAGCCAATGCGGAGAGAACAGTCTGCCGAAGCATGTGGTCTGGTATGACAGGAAGTGGGGGGGCACTCGCTTGTCCCCCCCTTTCTTGCTCTGCCAGGCCTGTGCTCGGGTCAAGGGTCTGGTTGGGAATTTTAGGGGGGACCACATGTTTTTTTCCCCCCATTTTTGGGGTGGGGTTCCTCCTTAAAAGTCCTACCAGACCTAAAGGGCCTAGTATGACTTTTTGAGGCGGGACCAAATACACTTTTTTTAAATTATTTCTAAAATTGGGGTCCCACCTAACTTTCCTACCAGACCTAAAGGGTCTTGTATGGTTTGGGAGGAGGACTCCACGCGCTGTTTTTTTGTCTTCACATTTTTTTATTCTGCTCGCTACCACGGAGGTACCAAGCAGAATAGCCGAGCCAAATGCCGCTCGGCGGCATTTGGCTGTCCACTCACTGAGAATAGGGGCAAACAGCAGCGAGTAAACTGTTGGAGGTTCAGGCTCAGTCGATCCAGATGTTGGATTGGCTGAGTCGAACGGATTCTTCACTTCGGCTCAGCCAAACATGCTGAGCATGTTCGACTTATCGAAGCCAGCTGAAATCAGCCGGTGTACGGCTGAAATCAGCCTTACGGGGCTGAAGTGAATAACCAAACGCTGTTCTGCTCAGTTCACTGCGGTTCGGTTATTCACTATGAGTGAATGACCCGCTAAATGTTTAAGACCTTAAACATTAAGACCTAAATGTTAAACCTAGACCTAGACTTAAACATTAAGACCTAAATGTTAAACCTAGACCTAGACTTAAACATTAAGACCTAAATGTTTAAGAATGTTTACTTTAAGACCTTAGCATAAATACTCAGTTAAAATACTGCTTCTTGCCCTCCCACTCCAATGCTCTGTGTTGGCAGAGCTGAATAACAGCCACACCCCTCACTACAACTGCCCCCATAAAGACTTGTATTGCAGAGAAAGAGAAAGTGGCGTGTCATATCAGGACTGTTACTGAGTGCCGATTACTGAGAACACTGGGAACAACTCTGTTGTCCGCTGGAATGTCATATTTAGATGCCCTGCTCAACTCAAGTAACGGGAAAAAGGAGGTAAAATGATGAAAATGGAGGTTATTAGTTCATCATCTATAGGACTGCATATTTATTCGACTTCAGTCGGTTTGACGCACAGTGATTGATTAGGAGCTCTCGGTACACAGGAATGACCTTTTCATTCTAACTTATGTAAATTCATTTTATTGTTAGAGAAAAATGATTTTTTTTTCTGTAAGCCATATTGAAATAAATGTCACAAAGGCAAAACTATGGGAAGCATAGTGAGCTGTGCCATACCTACATTGTGCAATGTCCTGCTATCATCCCTCTTCAGATGAGACTCCCCCTGCAGTGCATTGACAAGACTTGCAACCTGTGGTGAGGAACAAAGACCTTTTCTATGACTGGCAAATGCACTGTGGTTGCCCAGGATCCTTGTCTACGTGTCTGCAATTTCAAGCGATAAAAAAAAAAAAATGTGAACATTATTCCCCTTAAAGATGGCTGTATAAATTAACTGAATAGTTAAAGGTGTAAAATGTCAGAAGCTGCAAGGAATGCTATTAATGTATGGATGGCCTCTAGCTCCGAGCAATGCGGTGACAGATGGGAGCTTGTTTCAAAAGCATCTAGGGTTATTAATGAGGCAAAGATCAATAGGGCTGATTTATAAAAGGGGACTTGTTGTCCACAGAAACCAATAAGGGTCCTTGTTTCGTTTCAGAGTATGAAAATTAAAGCCGGAGTGGTTGCAATAGACAAGAATACTTTGTTATACACTGCGTGGCCAAAGTTGGACCGCCTTTAGCATTCGCCTTTACTTCGTTTCCATAAGCTTGTACCATGGCACAACATTTATTCCCATCCAGAGTTGCATTCATTTTTCACCAAGATCTTGTAGTGATGATGGGAGAATCGGTAGGGCCATAGCCGGGAGATCACGTGCTACTATGCATGTGAGGGTCCCAGTCTTCCGGGTTGCCGGAAAACATGCATTAGCACGCATGCGCTCACAACGGAATGTTGCACACAGGAAGTGACACAGTGGCGCACAGGAAGTGACACGGTGGCACACAGGAAATGACTCACGGCCCTCTAATAGATGTTCCTATTTAAACCAGCTGGCCCAATGGGTCAGTGCTGAATGGTCTTTCAGCTTGTGCTTCTGCTGATCTGTTGCCTGTTACCTTGACCCGGATTGCTGCTGACTTTGACTGATTGCTGCCTGCTCCTGACCTCTGCTTGTTATTTGGACTCTGCCTGCTCCTTCTGTATCGTGCTGAACCATCTGGCTTGACGCCTGGCTTGTTTGAACGCGCTCCAGTTTCTGCTGCAAACCTCGTTGACATCACAGCTGTGCACCTGCCCTGTTCATCCTTCCAGGGACCCAGTTGCCGTACTTCTACCAGGCACCGTGTCTGAACACTTTGGCCCCCGTGCTTTTCTCTGTCTAGTCGCTCCCTGTTTCCACATCCAGGGGTGTGAGACAAGAGCCGCAAGGGAGGCCTCCTCAGCTAATCGGTCCTCCACCAGGTACGTGATAGAGTTGGAGCACTGCGTAAAGTCTTCTTCAGCACATCCTAAAGCTTCTCAATGGGGTTAAGGTCTGGACTCTGTGGTGACCAATCCATGTGTGGAAATGATGTTCACATGCTCCCTGAACCACTCTATCAAAATCTGAGCCCGATGAATCCTGGCATTGTCATCTTGGAATATGCCCAATGTACCATCAGGGATAAAATCCATTGATGGAAAAACTTGGCCATTCAGTATATTCAGGGGAGGCAGCTGACCTCATTTTTTGGGGGCATAACATTGCTGAACCTAGACCTTAAGACCTAGAACCTAGACCTTAGGCCCTAGACCCGGCCAAGTCACCATTGAGCTTTTAATAGCTAAAGCTTAATGGTAACCTTTTTGTGATGGCCGGGCAGCGTATGCTGTCCCATTTTTCATGCCGCCAGTAACACATAGCACCCCGGAACTGTATCTTTATTTGGGTGCAAGCTGAAAGAAAAGCTGTACGTAGAGAAACATGCAGGGTCATTCACAAAGGGTGAAGGGTTTGGAGAAAGCAGGAGAAGCGAACAATCTAGGCCAAAATAGCTGATTTGGACAAATTCCCCAATGCAGCTCACTTTCCAGTCCAGCTCTGTTCTCCTAGGTTGTTCACTTCTCCAAACTCTTCACCCTTTTGTGAATAACCCTGATGGAGTCTGCTATTCTTCTCCTTCTAGGAATGTTAGCTCCCTGGATGTCTCTGGTTTCAATACTTTTGGAGACACCAATCTTGAACAGGCATACAAAGTCAGAACATAATGTTTTGGGTGGTGCATCAGAGAGCAATGACGCCATTGAATAAGTGTGACAGCCAGACCACTAGCATTTTGAGAAGCAGAGGTCAGCGGCGGCAACCTCGGTATTTTCTCGGTACATGCAGTGCCATTTAAAAAATGAGTGGGCCCAAAACAAATATCTTATGAATGCCCCCAATCATTTCTTAAAATGACAGACCCCCCTTTCCCACACATTCCCACATTTGCCCTGCTGCCCAACACTTACTCCATGCAATGGGACCCTTCCTCTCAAACTCTGGCTATGTACAGTAGGATAGAAATACAATTGTGAAATGATACTTCAGTGGTCCCCCGGTGTGACCTCTCCCCCTTTAGGTTATAACCATTTAAAGCAAATCAAAAAATGGAGTTAGGACGCAGGTGCGGTGCCATTAAAGTATAAGAACATAGAGGGCTATAGAAGCGGATGGACGTGATACACTTTTAGTCTATCGACCTCTGGATTTCCTTGACTTGAATTGACAGCACAGGCGACCCCCTACATTCATCCGTTCCTGAAGTCCCCTCTCTCTTGGCCCCAGGGCCCCCAAACTGATCCCTGGACAGAGTGGTTACGTTGGGATTTCGATCCCTATCTACACTCGATCTAGGGAACCCTGTCTATATCCAAACATCTTATTGGGTGACAAATCCATGTTCCCCTGAGGAAGCAACGTGTGAAACGCGTAGGGACTGGACACATGGATCTCCCAATTGAATATATATGACTAGTAATATGAATTGGAGTGAATACATGGAGAGTTAGGATGCAATGGGTTTTTTATTTCTGCCTAGGACAATGAACTTGTATACATGTTTTTATATTTAATATATGTAGAATAAATATTTTTTATACTAAATAGAAACAATCATTGATGTCATACCTCTCACTAAAACCCCATTCTTTCGTTTTTTGATATGTACAGTAGGATGTAAGGGGAGGTTGAAAGGAAAATTACATGTGCACTTGCCAGTGGGACTTATTGGCACAGCTGAATGTTTCCTTCCATTTTTATAATATTTTAAATGGTGCAGGTTTCCTTGAAGGCTAATTGGATGCTTTGGGCCGTTGCACATTACTGTTGTTCTATTGAATAACCTGTCATCACCATTTTTCTTTTTCCTTAGCTTCTGTACTTAAAACTAAATGGGCCTCGGTAGGCTGCGTACACAACCGACCTGGTGATTGTATGTGAAAATTAGTTTAAGCATAATGCCTGCATTCAGGAAAGAAGTATCAGTCTTCAGTCACAAGAAAGTCTTCTCTGTCTTTCCAAAAACATCAAAATGGTGCAGTTTTCTAAAACAAGCTGTAAAAGAACAGTGTATGTGTATGATGTAGTGCAATCCCCACCCTTGCTTTAGAGGCTATCTGTTGCTCTCTGCGGGGCCGGATTTACTCTCTCTGCTGCCCCAAGGCCAGGTTCCCCAATGCGCCCCCCTACCCGCCAACCCACCCCATGGAGAATGGCAGACCTGCAGGCGCTGCTAGGGTTGCCACCTTTACTTCCAGCGAAACCCGAACACTCTAGCGACACGCAGACATATTTTTTGGGGAGAATGAGTCATGGCTTATTCATATGTAAAAAGTACCACCCATTAATATGTAAATATCACAGTTGAGGCTATTTTCAGTAAGGGGCAGTAGCCCCTATCTTAATTTTGGTTGCCCCCGTCTACCTGATATCTTGTGTCCAGGTTCCTGGTGCCATGAAACCCGGACACAGCATTCAAAACCCGAACTGTCCGGGTGAATCCTGGACAGGTGGCAACCCTAGGTGCTGCATACAAGTGATCTTGGCGACATCGCCTGGATCACTTGTACAAAACAAGCGGCAGCTTCCCCGCTGTATATTTAGCCTTGCTCGCCCAAAGCCCGGGCTAAATGTAGAAAACTACCCTCCCAGCGCCCAGAACTGCATGTCCCGGGCATCGGCAGATAGGAATTCCACGCCCCTGCTGCCCCTCTACTCGCTGCTGCCCCGAGGCCGGGCCTTGGTTGGCCTTGAGAGAAATCCAGCCCTGGTTCTCTGTATGGCTCACCTCTTGCTACAGACTATAGCCTCTTTCTCATCTCGCTGTGAACCTATCAGCATTGGTGGCAAGTATGGTAGAAGGTGAGCCCAGTAATCGGCAGGTGTAGAGTGCTCCAATGAGTAAAATACTTTTCACTGACAGTATGTTCATTTGAAGTAATCTGTTGAGAACAATACATTTTGCTTATTTCTTTTCGCACACTGGTCCTTTAATCAAAACTACACTACTGGAATATTTGCACTTTTGATGAATATTTATCTATCTAATGCAACTCTGACTTTTAATCAAAATCTTCAATAGAAATATATCTCAAGTTACCCATATGTAAGAAAAATCCTACGCATGCCCAGTCCAATCAAGGTCTCGTCCGTGCTCAAAAGCCCATTCTTAGGGTCAAGGGTACACATGCGCTGTTTCGTAGGAATGAATATTGAAAAATCACCTGCACTCCATGCAGCATGCAGACCTTCAACTACAAGAGTTTGGTGCTTGAAATGACAGCACGGAAGGCGCTGTGTAAAATCCAATCAGTAATAGAAGTCACTAGCACTTGATAATATGTGCAAGAAGTATAAGCACTTTTATTGAACAAGCGTCACAGAGCCAGTGTTTCGGGGCCACGCGGGGTCCTTTCTTCAGGGCGACATAGTAAAAGTGCTTATACTTCTTTCACATATTATCGAGTGCTGGTGACTTCCATTACAGTTTCGTAGGAAGGTGCACACGCATGCGCATCAGCGTATGCGCACGCTTTCTGCAAAGAGTCGCACAGGAAGTGACACCTGAGGAACCATATATAAACGGAGATGCTGCACTCTCCCTTTGCTGATTGATCTTCAGCTGTTCCTGTGATCCTCTGCTTGTTGTTATCCTGCTGACTTCAGTTCCTGACCCAGCTTGCCTTGACCCTTCTTCTGCCTGTTGCTTGGACCCGCTTGATCCTTGGCTCCAGACCTCTGCTTGTTCCTGACATCGCTCCCAGCTCTCGATTTGGTACCTCGTCTCATGATTGGCTTGACCCTGGCTATTGACCCCGACTGGGCTTCTGTCTTCCGCTTCTGTACCACACTTGCATCTGGTCTGCTACAGCCTAGGCACCTGGGCTACCCCGTGCCCTTCTCTCCTTGTCACCACATCCAGGGGAGTTGGACAAGGGACACAAGGGGCGCTCTCTCCTCCATTGGGTCTCACCTCAGGCATGTGACACCATATCTCAACTTTCCGAGATGGGAATGATCTCATCCCCAATGTCGCCAATTTACGAAGCCCCCAAAGAATTTATATGCAGAAAATGATTGTCTAAACTCAATTTTTTCCCCCCAATACTTCTCCTTTTTACTGGGTTCTTAAATAAGAAATGCAATGATTTGCAGGTTGAATTACATTTTTTGTGTAGTATAACTATTCACAATTTTTTCTTTAGGTAGTTAAATAGCAACTATTTTCAGAGTTCAATAAATCGGGCCAAAATGAGAGACAACTGAGGAGGAAAGTGGGACAGAGGGATTTTGTTCCAAATGAGGGACAGTCCCTCCAAATGGGGGACAGTTGGGAGCTATGCCAATATCTACAAATACATAATCAGTCTTCCATTTGTTAAATACTGTAAATCTTCAGAATCCGTGACACTTACTAAGCCAATAATCAATATGAAGCTTTACAAAGTTTTGGATGGACTATCTACATGGACACTGGTTCCATGAATGGACATTGGATGGACTATCTATATGGACACTGGTTCCATGAATGGACATTGGATGGACTATCTACATGGACACTGGTTCCATGAATGGACATTGGATGGACTATCTACATGGACACTGGTACACTGGTTCATGGACTCCGTAGGACAGTATCTCTGCAACAAATCTCTTGGCTCTACCAACCTATCTTAGCCATTGTTATACCCTCAAAGACATCTCGCTGTTCATGCTGCATTGTCTGTACTGTGTAACAAATAAACAAACCAACAGACAGAGTGGGAGCACATCGCTATGGTCATGGCAAGAGGTTAGAACTGATACTCAGAAGCATAGAACTTACTGGTGTCAGTCCCAGAGAGAAAGAATAATCCATTGTATTAGTCCAACTTAAGGGGGATAGGAAGAACGGCTTGCCATCTCAAGGTTATTGGGTTTTTTCATCTAGATTTTGGTTTTGTGCATCACATTTAAAAGGCTGTTTAATTTTGGAAATCTGGAGTTCCTGGAACACCTTCTTGACAAAGATTGGAAAGTATTACAGATCTTTTGTAGGTAATTATTTTCTCCTTGGAGGGTTTAGAGGCACCTTCCACTCACCTTGTGACTCAGTAGCATTTACCATAGGCTTATGCTGCCCCTGCGCCGCTTCCACACCAACTTACACTTCTACTGGGTGCGGGAAACGGATGATCCTGTTTCTACAATGTCGCCCAGAAGGTCAAGATATCTGCAAAAGGTCCTTCAACAAGCAGATTTAAAAAGTTATTCTGAATTTGCCGAATGCAGAAGAGAGGATTTGTAACACTCATAGCGCAAAGACTTAAAATATGATTATTATTTTAATGATGATTATTATTGGTGTATTCTTTAAAAAATGCAGAAGCAGCAGAACCCAATAAAACAATCAACAATCATTTGGCTAAGCTTGACCAATCAACAATCATTTGGCTAAGCTTGACCAATCAACAGTTGGATCAGGCTTTAATCTGATTGCACTTTGTACATCCTTGCTGTTTCTACTTGGTATCTAATTAGCCTGCCAGTGCACGTAGGTCGATAATATGTAGTTTGCTGGTGATTTTTTATCCTGGCAGGGTTCTCCTTTAAGCTCATCCAGTGTTGTATTGTATTGTCTCTTTAATGTGAGAGATAACGCGCCGATACAACTGTACGAGGAGATGAAAGACATTAATCTATAGAAGATTTCAGTCTGTGAACTGACAGATTCCTCTTTATTTTCTTATTTGAACTAACGCCAGTCTCCTGATCAATGTCTTATCTGCCCGTCTTTGATTTTTATTTTGCTTTGTAACAATTGTGTTTTTTCTCTAATCGCGTACCTTTTGTTTATCAGCAATTCTCCAGAATTATAGGATCAGCCAGCGGGGTGTGACATTTTTATGTAGGGAGCAGGAAATGTAGCTCATCTATCACCTGGGACGGATCGGCTATTCATGGTCATTAAGGTGGCTTTGTGTCCTCTCCACATAGATACAAACTAAGCAGGGCCTATAGCCAAAATTAAACACCCAATCATATCCACCCACCCCATCCCCTTTACAGAACATGGTGCTTTGGGCTCCCACATTGGCTGGGCACGTGACCATTTGGTGTGGGAGGTAGCCTATAGCAGCATTTCCTATTGCATGCAGTCACATAAAGGGGAGGATCAGAGTTGACCGGCTGGCTTTGTCTGAAAATCAGTCTTCTATACCAGCGGTCACTAACTAGTGGTCCGCAAGAACATTTTGTGGTCCGCAATTGCCCCCCAGGACCCTCTGGTGCCGTCATTGACTCCGGGGCTGCCTCTCACTGACTCAAGCAGCGGCTGTCACAAGGAATGCGCGGCTCTCCGTACAGTGCACGCTCTGCAAGAATACTGCCACCCCTGCAGGCACACCCGCACCTATGTATGCATGTGTATATATACTGTATGTGTGTATATATATATATTGTGACAGGACAGTGCCATGTCACTCTGGTGATTGCTGTGCTTGGCGCCCAGGACTCTCGTTCAGAGGGGCTGAGAGGGCCCAGAAATTGCATAGTATTACAGGGAAGGAGCTGGGTTTCCAGTTCCTTCCATATTTTCTGGAATATAACTGGGATCTGGGTCTCTGGAGATATCTAAGAGTCTTGGGCGGGATGAAATATCCAGTCCTGGGGCCAGGTGCAGCCAATTGCCAGGCCAAACTGTCCAGGTGGCTGATAACAGCCCTATTAAGAGAGGGGTACAATCGTACATGCACAGCGTGGGAGACACTGAGCTGGGGAGGCAGAGAGGGCCTGTGGCACACGAGAGCTCCTGCTGGGAAGAGGGACAGGTGGTGTCCAGAAGCCAGAGTGGAGCCAGGTGGTTGTGGGTGCACCGGAGGAACATGAGGAACAGCCTGGAGGGCTGGAAGGCTTGGAGAGCCAGAGAGAGCCAGGCACACAAGGTGTGTGTGTGTGGGTAAAATCAAAAGATGCTCAAAGGCACAGAATGTACTGGAAGAGATTCTGTTGAGGAAAACCGTAAGGTCCTGGGACTGGGACACTGAACAGGATAACCTGTGAAGGGTGAGACATCTTTGTTTTGTGCCGATGATAAGCATATGTTTGTGTTTGCCATTTTTCTGCTGCCCGCATTCTCCACCACTTGTGAGAATCTCGCTCCAAACAGTAGCGCATTAAGGATGGAGTCCACTCGCTTATCACGTCTTTTTAAGGGCTTCTTTGCCCACTTTTATGAATTCACACCAAAAGAGTCCACACAGGTGTTTCCCTTGCAGGGGTCTTCAAACACAGTACAGCAAAATAATGTTTTTCCAAGTCTCACCGCCTTCAGGTTTTCACCGAAAACCTCTCCCACACAGGCTGTATCAGGCTGACGTGTCACACAGGCTGGTTCCAGCTGGAAGACAAGGGAGGTGTCTGTCCAGGAGTCAGGAGGACTCCATCCTGGAACCAGCCTGTGTTAGAAAAAAATTTAATATACCTTAAAGCCTTGCTTACGGCCGCTTTCTGCAGGTGCTGGTGACATCACTGGGCCCCACCATGGGATCCTTAGTAAAATGAGTACCCTAAATCTTGTAAAAAAAAGGTTCCAGTAAGGAGAAGGGGACTCTTTGGTATCCTCAGCTTCCCCAGGATCCAGCCTGAAAGCCCTTGGATATCTCTCGCACCTAAATTTGCTCATTACATTTTTCTTCCATTTTTTAAAAAGGTTTTCAGTTAGTGTCTTCTAATTATGGAAAAGGGGGGAGCGTGCTACAAAATGAACATACCTTGCATTCCAAGGTCCTCTTTTGAAGTGACATTAAACCCTCAGATTTTTTTAACATAAACCAATAGTGTAATGTGCGCCTTACTGTAATCCATGGTAGTTTCCCTTCTCTTTGCTGCTCTTCCTTTTAAATCCTCATGTCTTCTCATGCTGGGGGAGAACTTCCCTTTGCAGCTGACTGCCTCTTCCTGTAGTGCTGGCTCAGGTTGTGAACCTTCACACAGACACCATGTATCCATTTCAGAGACAAGGCAGTCTGCTGCAAAACAGAAGTTCTTCCCCAACATGAGAAGAGATAGGGATTTAAAAGGAAGAGCAGCAAAGAGAAGGGAAACTATCATGGATTACAGTAAGGCGCACATTGCAGTATTGTTTTATGTTTAAAAAATCTGAAGCCTAACTCGAGGCTGTGAGGTGAAATCTAGGACGTGTGCAATTCTCTTACCCTTACCTGTTGTTAAGGTACCTTTGGGATCTTCCCTTAATGTTATCTGTATCTGTCTACCCTTCCCTCTTGTCTTGGTGTCTTGATTGCTGTTGATATTGTGCCCTTATGCGTATAATACTCATGCTGTACTGACTGCAACATGACACTGTGTTATAACTTTCTGTAAAATCTTAATAAAAAATTACTTGATATAAAAAAAAAAAAAAATCTGAAGCCTGCCTACACCATGTAAAGGCATGACCCTTAGACCAGGACCGTCCCGAGGCCGGGTGTCACCCGTAGCAGTTACCTGGTGACACCCCGCCGTGACATCATCGCACATGCGTGTGACGTCACGCGCATTGTGCATCCATCTTGTTGATACCTGCCAGCGGCCATCTTGGTGATGGATGCTGGTAGAGAGAGGAGGGGATGTTTAGCCAGCGGGTCCCCTCCTCTCTCCTGCAACTGTCAGGCTCTCGGTCCATGACCGAGTGCCTGACTTTTCATAGGGGGTAACACCAAATTGACTGTCAGTCATTTTGGTGTCACCCCTCCGATGGTGTCACCTGGGTGCGGGCCGCACCTCCCGCACCCTCCTAGTGATGTCACTGCCTTAGATACCTCCTAAGGAAGCCAGAAGGCACCCCAGGGTGCCCTGGCACATTGGTTGAGAAAGGCTGCCCTACACTTCTATAACTACTATAACTACTGATAATTTAAATAAAAAATTTATTTAAAGGAGAACTATGAGGGGAGGGGTGCTTTTCACTCACCTCATAGTTCTAGCCGACCTGTGACAATGAGACTGTCACAGGTCGGCTCAGTAGATCAGGAAGTGAGCGAACACATACCGGCGTTCGCTCACTTCTCGATCCTGTCAGTGCTCTCTGCCATGACAGGGGAGGGGCTGGATTCCCCCCTCCCCGCTCTGATCCTCCAGCGCTGACTGGCTGAACGGACGGGGAGGGGGCAGGTACAGCTGGCTCTGCCTCTAGATAGGCAGAGTCAGCTGTCAGTCACGCAGCTGGGCGGATCCAGACATAATTGTCGGGATCCGCTTCAGCTGCGGCGTCTCAGTATACCGCAAGCTGTAGCTCCCTATATACTGAGCTTAGGGTGACGGGAGGACGCTAATTTGTGTCCTCCCGTTACCCTAAGGAGAACTATGGGGAAAAGCCCTGACCCTATAGTCCTCCTCTAAACACCGTATATTTTTTCTGTGAATCAGTCAGCTTTCCCAAACCTAGAAACGTTAAAGGACTCCAAGAAACAGAAATGGTAGAATGGAATGCTGCAGACAACAAATCCTTTATTAAGAGTCACATATTATGCACCATGAATAAAATTCCCCTCCAAACAATATCCTCCAGTGTCCCTAAAAGGCTAAATGACAACGTTGTCAGCCAACCTAAACTCTCTCATACGCTCGCCATATGTGGAAAGAACGAGGACATTTACTAATTGGGATGGGACTCGTACATTGGAGATTAGATCATTTATCTTTAATGTATTATTTAGAGTTTTCTATCAAATTTGTTGCCAGTGTGGAAAATATTATGTGGGGGGGAAAAAATGAAGCATGAATTACACATTAGTATTGGTGAACATCTCTGTGAAGTTAAAGAAACACAAGTCCTGTAGCACAGTGTTTTGAGAAATGTCTGCGGTGGTTTTTGTTCATCCGGGTCACGGTATTTCTGTTAAAAATAAATCAAGGCAACTGGACTGGCTGTATTTTCCTTTAGGGCGTTTCGCTGGACATCCGACCAGCTTTCTCAATTCAGAATTGAATTGAGAAAGCAAGTGGCTCGCCCTGTTACAACTGTAAACAGTCGGGCGGAGCTAGCTGTCACTGCTAGCTCCGCCCAATTGTTTATGTTTTGTCAAAATGCCATTATGTGGCGGGTGTTCGTCGCGTTCGGACGGGACGGCGCTCGTCAGGTTTTTTCTTTCATTACTTCTACTTATTGTTTATTTTGTCAAGTCGTCGTGGACAACGCTGGACGTCATGATTGACGCTGGATTACATCGGTGGATCTATTTTTGTTATTATAATAAAAGACTTCTCAAAAACATGTCTTCTGTTTTTTTTCCAAATAAATGATTTTTTTCAAAGTCTAGACTTTTTTTTTACAATTTTATTTAACCCTTTAGTGAATGGGTACAAGTACCCCTTACTCATTCACAAGGGGGGCACATCTGGGTGTACCCTGATGTGAATAAGCCCCCTGCCGCACCCCCACAACCAACGCCCCAGGGCTCGTGGGAAAAGGCCCTTGTTCCCATCAGCACGGGGACAAGGTGTTTTTCCAGGGGCGACCCTGGAAAAACACTCTCCCAGTGCCGAGGGCATGTTGCCTGGTATGGGGGGGGGGGGAGCTCGCTCGTCCCCCCCTTTTCCGGCCCTGGGTCTGGTTGGGAATTTTAAGGGGTGGGGCTCCTCCTTAAAATTGGTAGGACTTTGAGGGGGAACCCCACACACTTTTTTTGTTTGTTTTTTGTACACAGGGTCCCACCTAAATATCCCTACCGGAATGGTAGATGCCGGATAAGAGTAGTTTCTGGTTGCTCGAGAGTTACTATTAACTCTCAAGCAACAACCTCCCCACCCCATTCATCTGCTGGCTTGAATCTGCTATAAGCCATTTCAAATTGCCGTAGCCAATAGCAGGCTAGCTATTGCACACGCCCACTGCCCATTGTCTAAATTCACCTGCCAGCTGAGGAATCTAGCCGTCGGCCGCAGCAAGATGTCAACAGTAGTTGCTAACAAAATGTTTCAGTGTACACAAATCAAGCAACTGGCAACAAAAAATTGAGGACATATTATGGTTTGATTTTTTTTTTCTGGTTGCTTGAGCGTTCTGGTTGCTTAAATGTTGGATAATGGGGAGTTTACTGTAAACGGAATATAAATAGGAAGCACCAAGATATGCATGCATAGTTAGGAGGGACAACTTGAGGGTATCAGTAAGAAAAATGCTCAAAGTGCTGCCAAACACCTGTAGGCGTGGCCATCAAAGTCAGTGTTGCTTCACGGTGCATGGTTTTTAGTGTGGGAGTAAACACTACAAGCCATACACAAATTCTGCAGGGTGCTCCACCCTCTTCTTATCAGACCCCTAGTTTGAGGAGTGAGCTCCTGGAGAGGCGCCATTTTCATTCATCTAACGTCACCTCCAAGCTCAGGTTGGAGCCTCTTACGCACCATGGGAAGGGTCACCCTGGCAACCAAGCGCTGACCACAAAGCCACACCCCTGTGCCATTTTATCAGAGCCCTAAAGTAAGGAGTGAGGTCCTGGGCAGTTAGGCCCCATTCACACACCAATCGGCCGGCACGTACAGCTCCGTGCTTCGTGCGGGGCCGTACCAAGCAGCTGCCGGGAAGGACAGGTGCTGCGTGTGATTAGTACGCAGCCCCCGTCCTTCTCTAGGGGGCTACGCGGCCGTACACCCCCCTACGCTCACCTCAGGTCCGTAGGGGTGATCGTATTCATACGCCGCCGGAATGGATCCTGTATGCGTCCTGGCCAGAAAACCCACACCACTACTGACCTCCAATTGAGGTGAGCGTTGGGTGGTGTAGGGCCGCGTAGCCCCATAGAGAAGGACGGGGGCTGCGTACTAATCACACGCAGCACCTGTCCTTCCCGGCAGCTGCTTGGTACGGCCGTACACGCAGCACGGAGCTGTACGTGCCGGCCGATTCGTGTGTGAATGGGGCCTTACTGCCGCCGGGGACATTCATTTCCCGGGGACAGCCCTCTTAAAATGGAGACTGTGCCCTGGAAACGGGCACTACTGGTAACCATAGTCCAAGGGAACTGAACCCAGGCTCATCACCATTAATAATTACTAGTCATGTGCGATTCAATTGGTTCCGAATCAAAGTTCGGATGAATTTTTCCGACATTCGGACACATCTCCGAATCCCAATGCATCCGAATGTGTCCGAACTTCCACTTCCGAATTTCGGATCTCCTCCAAATTTCGTTCAAAAACTAAACTGAATCGGACATGTGACTTTTCTGGTCATCAGATGTGTTTTTCGGTGTAATGCACCTGAATGGGTCTGAATACGAATTTTTGTTACGACAACATGGGAGCCAAATACAGTATATACATATAATACTAAAGCTGAGGCCCCTAGACCCGAATGACATTCGGGATCCGAATTTCCGAATTGCATCGGGGAGCTCCCGAATGCCATTTGGATCCGGGAGCTCCGCTTTATTAATATATGTACAGCATATGGCTCCCAGACCCGAATGGCATTCTGGTATCCAAATTTCCGAATGCCATTTGGGTCCGGGAGCCATGTACATATATTACTAATGGCATTTGGGAGCT
The DNA here is from genome assembly GCF_000935625.1 of Nanorana parkeri. Lineage (NCBI taxonomy): Eukaryota > Metazoa > Chordata > Amphibia > Anura > Dicroglossidae > Nanorana > Nanorana parkeri. The sequence continues at coordinate 78,886 of NW_017308307.1, read as the reverse complement.
CCTGAATGCAATTCAGAAATTCGGATTCCGAATGCCATCCGGGTCTGGGAGCCTCAGCTTTAGTATTAATATCTGTATATGGGTTTCTATTTGTAAAATCATCCGAAACGAAAAGAAAATTCTGATTTAGTCCGAATCCCAAACCAAACAAAGAAACCGAACCGAATTTGTACGCAGCTTATATGTCTACTAATTAGGTTCTCAGAGTTACTTTGGTCCCAAAGATTATGCTAATGACTTTGTATGCAAATGGAACCCTTAAATAGTACATATTCCTTAATTAATGTCCTCCGTTGTATTTATTCTGGCACGTTGACTTTGAGTTGTCCTGATTTCAGTTTTATAACGAAGAGCTCTGCTAAGGAACCAAACAGGCATGCATTATTATCCGCCTGCTATAGCCCCGTGCTACCATACCACATTCCTTTATATCCCGCTTTTTAATAGTCAAATATAGTAAACTATCGACGGAAACATATTCCCACAAATCATTTCAATTCAGATTCCTCATGAGCCTGAACTCCAGGAAAATCAGCATTCCAAATAAACACCTCCCAAGGCTAATCCATGATACAGGGAACTCAACATACACTAATATCCCCGGGAGGATCAGTCGCCTTGCCTGCCTCCCCCCTC
>NW_017308307.1:71285-78069 GCF_000935625.1 Nanorana parkeri | reverse complement strand
TATATATATATACTGGGCTGCTGTTGTGATACAATTAAATTAGTCATTCATTCGTGTGGCAACAATTGAAAAAACAAAAAGACATTAAAGAAGAAATACAATTTATTTTTGATGACAAATAAATAAAGCTTGACTTCAGCAGCTCGGAGGAATTCATCATGGTGTCCAGTTTGAATTCCCCCGTCCCCGTTTGGATGTGGCGGAAAAGTAAATCAGAGTTGTCAAAAAAGTTTTCGCTTCTCGCTAATTAGTCTCTGCTGGTTAGCCGGTTAAGAAGTTAAATAATGAAAGCTCAGGCGATTGAGTGAGATGTACTATAGTACAAGTCAACTATTGGGATTCGGCAGCTGCAATCGTTCCAGTGTGGGCTGTATCCACGGCTAACGACAGTCTCTGTCTTTCAGGGACAATCCCAGGCTTCCAAGTCAATCATTGTAAATTGGCACATGCTATCGTCCCAATAGACCGTATCCATGGCTAACAACGGTCTCTGTGTCAGGGATACCGGCACCGGTGACCCCACACCTCCGCAGGTACCCACACAGGCAGACCATACACGTGTGACCACACGGACAAGGCAAGTATGTTACACGGACCAGGCAAGGATGTTAGATATGTATAGTTTGTTTAATATACACCTTAGACTAATAGCAACAACCAACAACAGGGCTCAGGACAGCAAACAAAAGACACATGAAACAGGACTCCTCCCCCCATCCCTTCGTTAGCCGACGGAGCCACTTGGGTCGGTGAGTACTTGTTCTGCATGAGCGCCAGCAAAGGCATTGGCCTATACACATACAGCACAGCAATGAAGTAATAAAATGAACTAGGATCACACTAATCCAGCATGTTATTATCCACTCAAGCGGCGGCCATATTGAGTGGGGCACGTGAGATTAATAACGTGCTGGATTAGTGTGATCCTAGTTCATTTTATTACTTCATTGCTGTGCTGTATGTGTATAGAGTACCCGTACCCCTGTGTGTTACGGTCTCTGTTCACAATACAATTCAAGATGGCAAGGAGGGCCCTGCCCTTGGGGGCTTACAATCTAAAAGGGAGGGGTAAGTGATACATGAGGAGGGAGCTGTGTGGGGATGATTTTTTTGAGAACGTGATGGTTCAGTGATTAGTTAAAGGGGGGGGTAGGCTTCCCTGAAGAGATGAGTCTTAAGGAATCGCCTAAAGGCAGTCAGTGTGGGAGACAGACGGACAGGTTGGGGTAGAGAGTTCCAGAGGATGGGAGAGACTCTAATGAAGTCCTGGAGGTTAGTATGGGAGGAGTTGATGAGGGAGCTGGAAAGTAGAAGGTCTTTTGAAGAGCGGAGGGGACGGTTAGGGTGATACTTTGAGACAAGGTTTGAGATATAGCCGGGGGCAGAGTTGTGAATGGCTTTGTAAGTCATTGTTAATATTTTGAATTTTATTCTTTGGGCGAGTGGAAGCCAGTGTAGGGATTGACAGAGGGGTGTTTCAGACACTGAGCGGTTGGTTAGGTTGATAAGTCTAGCAGCTGCATTCATGATAGACTGAAAGGGGGAGATCCTGTGTAGAGGTCGGCCAATGAGGAGGGAGTTACAATAGTCAAGACGAGAGATAACAAGCGAGTGGATGAGTAATTTTGCGGTTTCATTGGTGAGGAAGGGGCGTATTTTGGAGATGTTATGAAGGCGCGAGAATCTGGATAGTGATTGGATGTGGGAAGAAAGGTGAGGTCCACCATTTGTGGGTGGTGGCCTCTAGTCCTTGTTACGGCAAGCATGATGCCAAATAAATACACTATATATCTTTTTTTTGGTGAGGGCGCGGGTAGGTAGGGATATAGGTGTGATCCAACGGGGTAAGCTGCAGCACCATCTGACTTATGTTTGCCTCCTGCAGTGGAAGGGTTAGTCTGGCTGGGTCAATGCGCTATTTGCTGACAATGAATGTTTTTGGAATTGGAGTTGGAAATTCTTTGCACAGGTCCATTGAAGTAAGTTCAGTGCAGAGAAAGTTCTTGTCATGGTTTCGAAAGGAAAGAAAAAATACATTGGCTTCCCTTCAGCCACCAATGAGATACCAATTTTTAGGGTGGGATTGAATTTGATTGGTAGCTGGGAAGAAGTAACTCCAGCAAAAAAAAAAAGTAGTCTTCTTGCCCCCAAGTGGACAATTACTTTAATTCTTGCAGGCAAATATCTATCCATAGAAAGTTTTGAGATGACTGCGTTGTTCGGTCTTAAATGAACTCAGAATTATTCTGCATATCTGGCCCTGCCGGCAAGTCCTCTAACTGACACCGAAGTTTGGAAATAGAATCTTTCAGTCAATATGTTAAACTCTCAGTTCACGAGGATCAGAGCCCATCAAAACCCATCTTACGGCCTTGAAAGATTGACTTTCCCGTTCGCAGCTATTTCAAAGCATTTATGTGATATCAGCCATAGAAATGGATTGAAGCCTCTGATATTGATTTGGAAAAAAAGAAGAAGAAGAAGAAAAGACTCCTGACTTGTATTCTGAAAGGTCTTGACACATCGTGATCCCGCGATACCCCTGCAGCAGGACACTGATGTGTTCCCTAATGGCATGGGGGGGGGGGGGGGGGGGCGCGCGGCGTGGGTTTTTTTGGGGGGGGGGGGGGGGGCGCAGTGTCTTGCATTGAGCCTTCAGGAGGAAAGAGGTCCATTCAGTTCTTGCTTCAAAGATCCCGAGCCGGCGGGCGAAGAGAAGGAAGGAAAGATTGATCAGAGAAGGCAGTCACATAGGACCGTATAAAATCTGCTGCCAGCTACATCTCCGCGCCATTTGTATTATACCGGCAACGCAGATCAGCAGGGAGAAGAAGTTTGATAATACCCATCAAAATATTAGATTTGCGGGAAACAATATGCGTCAACAATCTTTATAAAACTTGAAGTTTGGAGGCCAAAACTCTATTAAGGAACACAAAAATTACCAGTGAATGTGTAACATACTGAGCTCCTCTTAGGTGATTTGGGGCTGCAGAAGACCACATACTTGAAGTAGAAGAGTATCTAAAGCCATTGGGAATGGTTGGCACCCCTCGTCGTATTATCTGTTTTTGTATCCCTATGAGGGGGAGTCATCTGCTCTCTTTATACGGCTGACCATTGCCTTTGGGGCTGAAAGTCATGAAGAATCCAATCTTCATGAAGTCATGAAGAATCCAAAAATTTTAGTTGTCACCAAAACCAGTATAAAGGGGACATTCTCTGATGGGGACAATGGACACATTGAGACTGGGACAGGAAATTATGGCTGAACTTTGGACATAAATTTTATGTCATTTGTGCAAAGGTTGTTTCTTGCCGTTAACACCTTGCAGCCAACTCCTGGTGGCCCTTCATGGGGAGTTATAAAAAACCAGAGGCACCAAGATTTGCGTGCATAGTTAGGAGGGACGCCATGAGGGTATCAGTAAGAAAAATGCTGGAAGTACTACTGAACACCTGTTGGCTTGGACAACAAAGTCGATGTTGCCTTTCGGTGTATGGCTTTTAGTGTGGGAGTAAACACTACAATACAAGCCATACATAAGATCAGCAGGGTGCCACACCCCCTCTGCCATCTTATCAGAGCCCTAAGCCAGACATCTAAACTCGCCTGTAAGTTCCAGGAGTCTCCCGATAGATAGCGGCTCCCTGACGCCCGCCAGTGAAACATTGTATCCCGGAAAGCTTTTCTTTGAAAGAGTAAACCTTCCCGGTAGGGATATACTGATACTAGTATCGGTATTAGAGCCGATACAGGGCATTTTACGAGCCCCGATACTAAAGGCCTGAGTTTCCGAGCTTGCTGGGGACCTCGGGCAGCAGTCTTTGACAGTGCCTGTCTGGCCCCACATCTCCTCCTTTCCGGCGCCATCAGAGACAGGCACAGGAAAGGACAGCCCCATACCGCCCATACAGACCTGAAGCCTGACACAAGCTCGGCACCCCTGATGAGACCCAAACGCAGCCATAATGAGATCTGCACACAGCCCTGGTGGGTGAGACCACAGGCCCCCTTGGTGAGACCCAAACGCAGCCCTAGTGAGACCCAAACATAGCCCACACTGCACTGTACAATGAAGGGGGGGGGGGGGTGAAGCCACCTCCATAAAATTAGTTTTTGCAGGTTGGGATGTCTGCTAAGCTGAAGAGTGAGTTTCCGTGGAGACTCCATTGCCATCCACCTGGCATCGCCTCTGAGCTCAGGTCGGAGCCCCTTCCGCCCCATGGGACGGGCCACTCTGGCAACCAAGCGCTGAACCCAAAGCCCCACCCCCTCTGAATTTTATTGGAGTCCTAAGCTGAGGAGTGTGTTTCTGGCGATGTCCGCGGGGGAACTGCTGTAGAGGAAAAACAAGCAGTGAAGGAACTGATTTTTTTAAAATTTAATTTTCATTTACTGCTGCCAGGGACACTTCCGGGGACGTTTATTTCCCGGGACAGACCTCTGAAGACAGGGACTGTCCCCGGGAAATGGGGACTAATGGTAACCATATCTTCATGTCAGGAGTTGGAGGCAGGATTCCAGATGATGTGATTGCTGTGATTGGCTGTTACATCAGTCGCATGATCAGGAGCCTGTCCCACCAGCTGCCAGTAGTGAGCAATGAGCTGGAGCTGGCAGTGACAGCTTGGTGACTGTGCTAGTGAGCACACTCTCAATATAGAACAGCGGGCAAATACGCGTACAACCAACGCTGAGGCCCATCTGCTGGGGGAGAAGCATATATGCATTAGGCTGGTAGGAAGGTGTGGAAGCTGAACTTCGGCCAAAAATGTTATGAGTGCAAAGGTCATTTCTTCTTGTTTTTCCATACAGGTTTCCACCCACTGAGAAATCCCCACTTGAACAATGAAGAATAAGGGCTCCGTCCCATTTAGAAAGACTGTTGGCCACTATGCCCACTATTGTCCCGGCCTCTGATCTTGTAGCATCCCTGTGTAGCTTCTTTTTTCAGTAAGCAATGATCCAATTATGTCTCTGCTCCCTGCAATGGGAGGACCCGGGGGTCTCAGACTCCTGGTCTGATCCGCCTAATAACATTGCATTGTTTGATTTGACAGGCCAGGAGATTCATAGTGAGTCTCACTAACCCTGACCTTACTCCTTGACTGACAGACAAAAACAAATGAAGGGACTGCCAAGCAGTGTGCAGCAATGTGGACGGGGTCAGAAGCCTATGACTGGCACACTTCTGGTCCCGCCTACATGCATGCCCATTGAGTGCACTAATTCCCATTGCATGATGGGAATAATAGCCACAAAGCCACATCGGTGAGGAACCCTAGCAGGAAGTTACGTTGGCGCTTCTAAGATACCTTCCCAAGGAGAGCAGGCACATTCCTGTTTACAGCGATGAGGTCACAGACTATAACATGGTAGATTTTCCAAAAACTCTACAATTAAGAAAAAAACTAAACACTATTTTGTTACTCTGAGAAAGGATAGAAAGATTTTAATTCTATCCCGGAGTTCAGCATTAAGGGAAATCTCGGCCGAGAAAAGAAAACATTCGCAACCGCCACATCTAAGGACTGGTCAGCTGCAATATGTTACATTTTTGTTCTTGGGTTTAGATACATTTTAAGACTGGAGGAATAACAGGTTGAGGGCCCATTCACACCAAATCCAGATCATCTTCAGACCAGACCAAATTGTTTCCGGTCCCAAAATGCATCCTAATGTATCCCTATGCTATCCTTTCTGGCCTCTGTTCCCACCAGCGCAGTCCATTCCAGACCAGACTAGACCAGAAAAATACGGCATGTCTCCTTTTGTCTGGCCTGGAATGCACTGGAACTGCAGGCAGGTTCACACCATTTTCCGGACCAGATCTGGACAAGATCTGGTCTGGTAAATGGTGTGAACCTGTGAACCTCAACATACAGAATGTTTCCTTACTGTAAGAGCTGTAAAAAATATTGAATAATTTTCCCATTTGAGCTAGTTCGAGAGTAGAGATATCTATATGACTAAGGGTGAAACGCGTCAAAGCTGGACGGTGACTGGGCGGGGGGTCCCATCATGTTGGATGCTGTAACTACGATGCAAAAAAAGTTTATCGATGGTGGATATCAGTTGTTGGCATTTTCTCTTCTTATCTTGCTCTTATGGAGCTTGGATGGCTCCCGGAAACACCCGTGCCGTGGAGACCAACAGCGGATGGAGCGGTGAGATTTTCTTTGGTTGTATATACAACTCAGAAGATTGTTTCCAAAAAGGCCCCAAATGCAGGAAAGGGAGATCTAGTGAATTTGACAGAGGTCAAGTGACTCACGCCAATGTTTAATGGGGTAAGCAGTGGAGAAGGGGGGGGGGGTAAAGGGAGATCTAGTAAACTTGACAGATGTCATGTGACTCACGCCAGTTCATGAATTGTGTAATTCTGTGTACATCCGGCAAATTCAGGTAAAAGAAAATGTGCGGTTTTCTTAAACAAATTTTGCCAATTCATGGAATCAGTAGCCTTTGTCGGTAATTTAATAAATATTGTATGTCTTATTTATGAGATGATATGTGTATGCCTTGGCCCGAAATAATTTCTTGGAGCCGTTTATTGATTCTGTTAGAGCGTTCACTTGTAGCAACCACCCAGCTAGTTTTTAAAGCATAAAGTCTAAACCCAAAAATAAAAATGTCATATGTTGCTGCTTGCCAGACCGAAGATGTGGTGGCTGCATTTGTTTTCGTTTTTTCTGGTCTTTCACCTTCATTTATTCACACAATTAGTACTTTATACGTACTAGAGGAGCAATGTTGTTCACCCTAGGAAAACACTTCAGA
>NW_017308307.1:69082-71068 GCF_000935625.1 Nanorana parkeri | reverse complement strand
ACTTATAGTTATTATTTTTATATGTCACTTAATTTTTTTTTTTACTTCTTAAATATTTTGCTTATATATTTTTGTACAGGTCTTTATGATATATTTTACTCCTTTTTATAAAATCTTTATTGACCAAATAAATGTTTAATACACGTCCATAATTGTAACCATAACATCCTAAAATGCATGCTGGGACGTATCCTTAGAAGCACCCTATGGGGTAGATCTACCAAAGCTGTACAGAATTTTCAATTAGCACAGACAAGCTGTGTTCAGTCACGTGCAAGGCAAAATCCTGCTTTTCTTTACATTTTTATTTGTATTTTTTAATCTCTCCTGCACATGACCTTGTATACAAAAAACACATCCTCAATGTGCTAATAACTCTCTGTGTAATCATCAAATCCAGTGAGAAAGGGGCTGCATTCACCCACTGGGGTCACCCTGCAATTTATGTAATCTGGGATCCCTGCTCCTTGTGTGGAATTATGCTGATGCTTTGACTTATCGCTGCTGCAAGACCCATGAGTGCCGCCATACCTACTTTGGAGAAATAGGGATCATGGCATAATAGAGGAGTGGCAGAGCAGTGGGGATCATAACATAGTAGAGGAGTGGCAGAGCCATGGGGATCATGGCATAGTAGAGGAGTGGCAGAGCAGTGGGGATCATAACATAGTAGAGGAGTGGCAGAGCCATGGGGATCAAAGCATAGTAGAGGGAGTGGCAGAGCAGCGTTGATCAGGGTATAGTAGAGGAGTGTCAAAACATTGGGGATCATGGCATAGTAGAGGAGGGGCAGAGCAGTGGGGATCATAACATAGTAGAGGAATGGCAGAGCAGTGGGGATCAAAGCATAGGAGTGGCAGAGCCATGGGGATCAAAGCAGAGTAGAGGAGTGGCAGAGCAGTGTTGATCAGGGTATAGTAGAGGAGAGGCAAAGAAATGGCGATCACAGTAAGCGGCTTCCCCACACTACATTTAGTCCCGCCTTCCCAAAGCATGACTAAATGTAGAAGGCAACTTACCGCCCGGCCCCCGGGACTTTATGTTCCAGGGGCGTCGGGGGATTCCACACCGCTGCCGCCCCTCTGCGCCCTGGCGCTCCCGAGACCTGGCCTCGGTGCCCTTGTGGGGAATCCGGGCCGGAATATACGGCATTCATTGTATGATCTTCTCCTTTTCATGAAGGCTCGGCTTTGTAAAATTAGCACCTAGCGTATCTTTACTTACATGTAGCAAATATTCTTCAATGATCAAACTGATGGGAAATTAGGCATTTTGGTGGCTCCGTTAGATGCATCCAAGGAACAGATGGGCCCCTTGTTATCAGCACCCATGGTCATGGCATTGTATAGAGACGTTTGCTCATTTGTTAGGGATGGTAAGTGTTTACTGACAGTCTCGTTCTGTGCCGGCGCTGTAGCCGTGTTTCTAAGTAGTGGATGTCACGGGCAAAGAATTTGTCACAAGTGTTAGTGGGAGTAATCCATAATTTTTCCAACACGTTGTCATGGATTTGAAAGCGTTAGATAATAATGTTCAGACGTTCCCTGTAAATGTGTTTATTGAAACCTAGTTGATAATTGTTGTGTCTTTGTGCGAACGGAGAATGTCATCTGACACATCACTTGTGAAATGCTTCCAATAAGGATTCACACATGGCAAAAAACAAACTACAATAGCTCATAAATGTCATGACATCTAATCAGCGTGCTGGAAAATAGAAATCAAGGATTGTTTTGTCTTCAGTGGCAATCCTTCCTACCCTGACCAATTATTGCTCTCTGTCCGACATCCTCTGTATCTCGGACAGTTAATCTTAGTCCTCACTAGTGATGAGTAGAGATGAGTTTGGCCCAAGCCCTCTGATAACCACCTTTCTCCCAAATCAATCAGTGGGGGGAGTTGCCTTCCCCATTCCTTTGTGACATATAGCTGTGGGGTGGAAAATGTGCCTCTCTGCAACTGATTGGGCCACGAAGGGGGGGGGGG
>NW_017308307.1:63815-69020 GCF_000935625.1 Nanorana parkeri | reverse complement strand
GCTCCGTGCGCCGTCGTTGGGGGGGGGGGGCGGGGGGGGGGGGGGGGGGGGGGGCACTGCTAGTTGCTGACCCAGCTTGGCTCTGACTCTGCAACTTTTGACTCCGCTGTTGAGATCCTGGCAGCCTTCCCTGGTGGTCACCTATCCTGTGTTGGCTGCATTGAGTCACCTGCAATGCCAGGTTAGGTGTCTTCAACATCTCTACCTGTCAGCACTCTTGCCCGTCTCTGTCCTTCCACCTCCTGTTCCACGATCAGTGTACTCGGTCAAGAGCTGCAAGAGAAAGCCCTCATCGCAATTTCAGACTCATATCAGGTACGTGACAATTGCTTTCCATTGCTTGCAAGTTTTGAGAAGGCTTGGGTGAACTAGGCTCGCACCAAGCCCAAGCTCATTACTAGTGATGAGTGAACTGCCCTGAGTTTGATACACTTGAACGTTTGGTCAACTCAGCCGGAAACCTGGGTTTAAAACCAACCAAACCCAGCACTGCCATTGGTTGTTACGGCGCTAGCAGCTTGGCCGCACAGTGTCCTTGCTTTCTCAGGCACAGACAGGTGCACCATAACATCCAATGACACTGCTGAGCCACTTGCGTCTTAGCAACTAGTAATGCTGTTGACTGGTGTCTGAGCTCACCCACCAGTCAACCAATGATGCTTTATATATGTTTATAAAAACAAAATCATACATTAAAGGAGAACTATCGGGTTAGGGCTTTTCCCCATAGTTCCTCATAGTTCTCCTTTAAAACAGAGATGTACAAATCCCGGGAGCTCCGTGTGCTCCTTACAAATGACAGCGGCCTCCTAACTTTTGAATGTTTCTCTAGTCTAGTCTTGGAGCTGGAAAGCATCGGTACATGTACTTGTAACGAGTACGGTACTTGGTATCGGTGCAACCCTAATGGTAATAAAATTATCCAAACATCAATGCCAATGTCAACAAAATTTTGTAATTCTCCTGGTTCAGCACATTCTTTATTATTTGGTTTCTTTATCTTCAGTTTACTGACCACAGTGCTATACCATAAACCAGGGATGCACCGATACCGTTTTTTCGGTATCGAGTACAAGTACTGATATTTATCTTTCGGTAATCGCCAATACTGAATACTGATACTTCCGCAAACATGGAGCCGGCTTCCCTTTCAATCAGGCTTTATGCTGTTTGACCGGCTCAATGCTGATTGGCCGGGAAGCCAGGAGGCGGGTTATTTCCCGCCGCCTGGCTTCCTAAATGGCTGGGAAGCCGGCTCCATGCTGCTTGGCCGGCTCAATGCTGACTGGCCAGCTCCACGTTCCCTCGCTGCACTGTCGGTCAGAGGAAATCTCCCTCTGACCGGAAGTTCCGGTACGGGGTAAGTATCGGAGCATTTAGGCAAGTACGAGTACTCGCCCAAATACTTGGTATAAGCACTGATACCGCTACTAGTATTGGTATCGGTGCATCCCTACCATAAACTGTAGATAGATATTTTTTGCACAGTTCCCTAAGAGATTAAAAATTAACTCAAGGGCTTCTTCAAGGTAAAAAGGTTGAGAAAGTCTGGTCTAGGACCTGGTAGACTGCAGTTGATTAGGGATATGAAAAGCTGTAGGTGAGCTCCTTATACATACCAATCTGTACCGTGTTGGTGCCTCCAGAATTATTTCCCCATTACAGATAAATGATAAATACATACATAAAAGCCAGCACAAAGTAGGCCATCCTGTGTGTGTGTGTTTTTTTTTTCTGCATTAATCTTGGTGTACCTCGGTAAGAAGATGGGAGAATAATCATTTTCCTAACATTAGCAGGGTCAGCATCGTGTTGACGAGCTTCTTGAAGATGAAGACAATTTTCTTTGCGAGTTTTTTGATTATTTTGATTTATGTAATCACTGTGTTTCTATTTTTAGCATACGCGTCCACCCCAGAACTGCTGGCTAAGTTTGTTCTCCTAAATCTTACTCTAATCAGGTGGCAGGCGTAATATTCCATAGATGTGACCATTTCTTCAGGGCTGTTCAGACTCCAGATCTCCTTGTGGGATAGAGACGTCTTATCAGTTTTACGTTTTAGAAATTCTAACCGGTTTATCTGTTTTAGAAGGTAAAAAAATATATTTTATCGTGTCTTTGCCCAGTGAGCATGACAGCTACTATGGGTTTTATTGCTGTATTGATGAAAAAATGTGTACAGTCTAAATTTCTGCTGCATCAGTCAGATGGTTGGGTCAGAATTTGGGGTAAACAACATGAAAACATGGATCCATCCTGCCTTGTATCAACGGTTCAGCCTGGTGGTGGTGTTGGTGCAATGGTATTGGGGATATTTTCTTGGCACACTTTGGGCCCCTTAGTACCAACTGAGCATTGTTTAAATGTATATCTGTAAAAAAAAATAGGTCAAGGCAACTGGACTAGCTGTATTTTTCTTGAAGACGTTTCACTGGACATCCGACCAGCTTTCTCAATTCAGAAGGACTTGTACAAAAATTATCTGGGAATAAATATGGTGAATGTTGCTCCAATCCACATAATCTGTTAGTCACAACCAGGCGTTGATTGCATTTGCATAATTGGAGTCTAGGAGGTGTTATTAACCTGCCCAGAGAGAGGTGTTATAACAGCATTGTATGTGGCAGACAATAGATGTCCCCCCCATCCCTCCCCCCACCACCTCTATTCAAGCTTGGCTTCTCCATTCTTACATAAGTGACCTCTACCACACCTCTTTTAAACCAGTCCTCCTCCCTGTCTAGGATGTGTACTTGACTGTCTTCAAAGGAGTGATCTTTTTCCTTACAGATATACCATGACCTGGATGAATGAGAACCTTCTACAGATATACCATGACCTGGATAAATGAGGACTTTCACAGACATAGTGTTTAAATGCCACAGCCTACCTGAGTATTGTTGCTGGCCATGTCCATCCCCTTATGGCCACCGTGTACCCATCTTCTGATGGCTACTTCCAGCAGGAAAATGCACCATGTCACAAAGATCACATCATCTAAATCTGGTTCCTTGAACATGACAATGAGTTTACTGTACTTAAATGGCCTCAACAGTCACCAGATCTCAATCCAATAGAGCACCGTTGGGATGTGGTGGAATGGGGGATTCGCATCATGGATGTGCAGCCGACAAATCCACAGCAACTGTGTGTGTCATGTCAATAGGGACCAAACTAGGGATGAGCTGATACCGGTTTTCGGCATCGAGTACGAGTACTGATATTTTGCTTTTGCTACTCGTCAATACCGAGTACCAATACCAGTGCTTCAGCTGGCATGGAGCTGGCTTCCCGGGCAATCAGGAACCCGGGTCGATGGGTAATGCAATGCTGCCCAGCTTTCTGATTGCCCAGGAAGCCTGCTCCTTGTTGATTGGCCAGCTCCATTCTGATTGGCCGAGAAACCAGCTTCCCAGCCAATCAGCATTGAGAAGACTTCCCGTCCAATCAGGAAGCTGGGCGGCAGGTAATAACCCGCCTCCCGGCTTACTGATTGGCCGGGAAAACGGCTCTATGCCGATTAGCTGTTCGGCCAGCTCGATGCTGATTGGCCGGGAAGCCGGCTTCCCAGCCAATTAGCAAGGAGCCCGCTGTATGGCCAGCTCGATGCTGATTGGCCGGAAAGTGTGTTCCCCTACGGCACTGCCGGTCAGAGGAAATCTGCCTCAGACTAGGAGTTCCAGTATCGGGGAAGTTTTTAGAGCATTTGGGCGAGTACAAGTAGTATTACTAGTATCGGTATTGGTGCATCCCTAGACCCAACTCTCCAGCACCTTGTTGAATCTATGCCATGAAGAATGATGGCAGTCCTGAATATAAAAGGGGGGTCCAACCAAAACAGGATGTGACAATCCAACTTGACTTCCTGAAAGGTGTAAAATGAATCAGCACATGCCTGTGGAAAGGAAACTCACCATGATCAAATAACCTTCCAACTCACGACTGGAAAGGAACTCACCATGATAAAATAATCTCCATGCAACTGGTAGGTCATAGGATGCTTTTCTGTCTCCCACTGGCAAATCAATGAATGGGAATGGTAATGGCCGCCGCAAAAATAGCAAGAATCCTCAATTCAGCAGGACTCCACACTAGGTAACCTCCCATTGCCAAATGGCAGATCCCTGTTTGCGGTAATAAGAATTGATAGCCGGGATTCCCAGGTAACCCTATTGCTCTCCTTCTTGAGGTACCAGAGGTGGGGAAGAGGCTCCTTGAATCACGCACACTCAGGGTTTCCCTTGAACCCACGGTAGACACGAATCTGATTGTCATCCCTACCAAGTATTCAGTATGGTCGTGCTTGTGCTTCTGTGTTGTATCATCAATGAAGTCATTTTGAAGGAAGCACCTGGTTTCTTTTTCCTGGGGGGTAACAAAGAGAACCTCGATGAGACATCTGTCCTTGATTTATAAATGGAAGCATGAATCTCTTTTCATGAAACTATATCTGTATCTCACATTTGACATCAGTTCGCCGGTATTATTCTGAGCACCTGCAATTTTTAATGGCTATAGTAATAAGATTCTTGTAGAAGTAAATTTTATAAACATTGTGGGAGTTATTTGAAACTATATAACCACAAATACTTTTTTTGGGGGTTCCTCTTTCCACTTTCAAGCTTTACAGTGCTGGCAAGTAGGGTTGCACAGATACCAAGTACAGTACTCGGTACAAGTAAGAATACATGTACCGATACTTTTGATCTCCAAGACTAGACTAGAGAAAAATTTAAAAGTTAGGAGTCAGCTGTCATGTGTAAGGAGCACACGGAGCTCCCGGGATTTGTACATCTCTGTTTTAATGTACGATTTTGTTTTTATAAATATAAATAAAGGGATGCACAGATACCAGTTTTGCGAGTACGATTACTGGTACTTGCCGAGTACTTACAAGTACGAGTACTGATACATTTTTGTTTAGTGTCATGTGACAGTTTTTCTAAAACAATACAGACTAATGATTTCAGGACAGTGGTGGAGCGCCAGGGCCAGGTCCCAGCTGCAACCGCTGCAACCCTGGTAGTTCTCATGAAAATGCCAAGTATCGGCACTGGTACTCGAAAAGTATCTGTGTGCATCCCTACTGGCAAGTATTGTCCATTTTTCCTTAGACCGGATATTGTGTATGTAAACTTTTTGTTTTTTTCAGTCTTGAAAAGAGTAGGGAAAGATTAGAACCACTGCAAAGTTTTTGGCTGCTG
>NW_017308307.1:60080-63803 GCF_000935625.1 Nanorana parkeri | reverse complement strand
AGAGTTCCCTTTACTTCCTGTCCTGAGGAAATGAGAGGAGATCAATACAAAATGATGGGGTAGTCCCGTCTTAGACAGTTGCCACAGGAACCCCATCAGATGATGTAGCCTCACCTCTTGCTCTGGTGATAACATTAGAGAGGTGATTATACCCAGCAGAGCACAACAGAAATGTAAAAAGATGACAGGGCCAATCCCTTCCCATTTGGGCATTGGGCTTATAATTGAAGGGTCAAGTGATATTTTAGATGGGGTTTGGTGAGCTTTGGTTTCTTATAAGCCCTGGATACTCCAACAGTGACATGTCCCTGACATAATTCCTGACTCTGTTCCTGGTTACCTGGGGGTTTTGGTTGTTCCCACACACCACTAAATGTTCCAGCAGCCACGGCTGCATTTTTCATGATAGAAAATGAAAAGAAATTTAAGCAAGAAGAGTGGGGATGCCTTGTAATGGCAATGCTGCTTTGCAGACCGGAGATACATAAGCTTGGAGATTTAATTAACAGAACCCCTGAGAGTGCTCTGTCATGTGACGTGGCCGACCACTTCCTGGCTGAGTTGCTGGTGTTCCCAGTTGCTTCCACTTTGTTATAATACCAGTAACATGTGACTGCAGAATATTTAGTAGCAATGAATTTTCACACAACACCTGAACCCAATGATTTGGAGCGGTGTCCCAATACTTTTGGTAATATAGTGTATGTTATAAGAAACTGTCAGGTAGTAGAACTCTTCAGCATCTACCAAAAAAATCAGCATTGGGCTCAACTCTAAATTAGCTTATAATGAAAAAACTTCAACAGGTTTAGAAAAAAAGAATGATCAGGAGATATACAGGCAGTTGAAGTTGTATGCAAATCTTGACTTTTCCTGTCCAGTTGAGCTTGGTCTGTCCCTTCTGCCTTCTGATTCCTCCCACTGGTCACTGGCCATGTCCATCGAATTAAATTGCCCACAAAGGAGGCTTGGGGAGGAGAGGAATGAGCCATGTCCAATATGTGCATGTAATTTCCCCTGGCTGTATTTCTGGATATGCTAATTGTATTGATATGTGGTGTTCACTCAAATCCCAATTCCATCTCAATAACTTGTTTTTTAATCTCTATATAAAAACCTTTTTTGGTAGGTGTTGTCAATCTCATCACATGACAGATGGGGTTCTCTTCTCTCCTTGGTGGTGGATGGTCCTAAATGCTGCGGGTTACCTAACGATGTGGCGATGTTCTCAGCAGCATGTTCTGGTATCCCATGGTGGCTTAATGAAGCATTCCTAGATGGTGTGTCCTTGATGTCCTGAGCTCACAGGGCATATGGTGCTGGTTTCATTCAACTTGGAAGGTGCTTTTTTTCCAGCCTAGAAGATGCCATTTTTAAAAATCTCTATATACATACTCACCGCTCTGAGATAGGACTCACCGCTCTGAGATAGGACTCACCACTCCGAGATAAGAATCACCACTCCGAGATAGGACTCATCACTCCGAGATAGGACTCATCACTCCGAGATAGGACTCACCACTCTGAGATGGGACTCACCACTCCGAGATAGGACTTACCACTCCGAGATAGGACTCACCACTCCGAGATAGGACTCAACACTCCGAGATGGGACTCAACACTCCGAGATGGGACTCACCACTCCGAGATAGGACTCACCACTCCGAGATAGGACTCTCCACTGCGAGATAGGACTTATCACTCCGAGATGGGACTCAACACTCCGAGATAGGACTCACCACTCCGAGATAAGACTCACCACTCCGAGATAAGAATCACCACTCCGAGATAGGATTTATCACTCCGAGATAGGACTCACCACTAGACATGTGCGATTCGTTTCGTTACGAATCGAAATTCGAACGAATTTTCCTGAAACTCGTAGATTCGTAAGCATCCGAAATCCGAATGGCAGTTTCCGAATTTATGTCTGAAATACGAAATTCCGTTAACGAATTTCGGATCCGAATTTATTTGAAACAGGAACTAATATTACCCCTATAAAATGTAAATGAGGTTGAACAACATGACAAGATTTTTTTTTTTTTTAATCCGAAATACGGATCCGCTGCTGCTGAGAGTTGCATTACAATACAGGCAGGAAATACGAAATTCCGTTGACGTATTTTCGTTCCGTTACGAACATTCGTTATATTGAAGTTAAAAAGCAAAGTACATTTATATTGGAGTTGATGGTAGTTTGTTTTAAAATCCGAAATACGAAATTCGGATACGGAATCCGTTAACGGAATTCGTATTTCGGATAAAAAAACAACTACCACATCGACTCCAATATTAACAAAGGTATTTTTGCTTTTTAACTTCATCATAACGAATGTTCGTAAAGTTACGAAAATCTGCCGAAACTAACGAAAATCCATATTTCTTATGAATCCGAATTGAGTTTCGGATACGAATTACGAAATACGAAATAATGGATATTACGAAACGGAACGAAACGAAACAGAACACATTTTTTGACGGCGCACAAGTCTACTCACCACTGCGAGATAGGACTCACCACTCTGAGATAGAATTCATCACTGCGAGATAAGACTCACCACTCCGAGATAGGACTCACCACTCCGAGATAGGACTCACCACTCCGAGATAGGACTCACCACTGCGAGATAGGACTTATCACTCCGAGATGGGACTCAACACTCCGAGATAGGACTCACCACTCACGTAAAGTTACGAAAATGTGCCGAAACGAACAAAAATCCGTATTTCGTATGAATCCGAATTGAGTTTCGGATACGAATTACGAAATACGAAATAATGGATATTACGAAACGGAACGAAACGAAACAGAACAAATTTTTTGACGGCGCACAAGTCTACTCACCACTGCGAGATAGGACTCACCACTCCGAGATAAGACTCACCACTCCAAGATAGGACTCACCACTCCGAGATAGGACTCACCACTCCGAGATAGGACTCACCACTCCGAGATGGGACTCACCACTCCGAGATGGGACTCAACACTCCGAGCTAGTACTCACCACTCCGAGATAGGACTGAATTTTGGGTGAGTATTGCAGAGAAAATTGCTTCTTTCTTTTATACATTTTTTTAAAGGCCTGGCTCTACTTTTTATAGCAAAAGCTGTAATTAGGCTTCAAGAGAACCTCTTCCCGTATTTCTCTTGATTAAACTTGTTTTATAATGTTTTGATTGGTATTTTGAGGAGCAATTGTATGCCCAGTTTCCCCCTCCCCGTATATAGGAGGTTGTTATTGTCCTCTGAATATTTTATGCCGATGCCTGCTTAATGTTTGTGGAGTAGATGTGATGGCTGAATTTGAATTTGTGTTGATTTGTTGCTCAGTACTTCGGCTTGATTGTGAAGCTTTCCGAGCTTGCTCACAGTTATTTTATTTCCCGGGGTCTCTGGGGTTTCTCTGGGTTTTTTTTCTTCTCTTTTTTGCTAAATAGTTGAATTTAATGAGGAATAGCTTTGCCTATTTTATTTTTTTTCAGACTTTTGGCAAGTTGAATACATTTCTCTTTTTTTTTTTAACCTGTGTATATAACAATGTTCCAATACTAATAGGTTTTAGCAGTAGCCAATGCATCCTATATATATTTATTTTGGATTTTTTTAAAGCATTGGACACAGTACCACACAAACGCTTAGTACACAAGCTGAGGTCTATGGGCAGGGCCGGATTTACTCCCCCTGCCGCCCCAAGGCCAGGTTCCACAATACGCCCCCAC
>NW_017308307.1:53967-59897 GCF_000935625.1 Nanorana parkeri | reverse complement strand
GCCCCGTCGGACACCTTACACCGGCGCCTGCAACTTCCCCACATGGTCACTCTGCGTTCTGCCGCCCCGAGGCCGGGCCTCGGTGGCCCTGTGGGAAATCCGGGCCTGTCTATGGGCATAGATGACATGGTGTGTACATGGATAGACAACTGGCTACAGGAACGTGTCCAGAGAGTATCGATAAATGGCTCCTTCTCAGATTGGTCTAGGGTCATGAGTGGCGCGCCCCAGGGTTCTGGGCTAGGCCCCATACTATTCAACCTGTTTATTAAGGACATCGGGGAGGGCGTGAATAGCAATGTTTCCGTGTTTGCTGACGATCCTAAAATCGGGAGGGTAATAGAAACGGACATAGACACTGCAACATTACAGGAGGACCTGGATAAAATAGGGGAGTGGGAAACTGTATGCCGATATGTCGATAAATGTAAAGTAATGCACTTTGGGGTTAAAAATAGGCAAGCAGGATACACATTAATGGGAACTCAACTAGGGAAGTCAGAAATGACATAGTTACATAGTATTTGAGGTTGAATAAAGACACAAGTCCATCAAGTCCAACCTATTGCGTGTATGCATTTATGTTTGAGCAGGTGTGTGCATGTGTATAAGTCCATGTGGGATTTTGCTCTGTACCTGTACCCCTGTATGTTAGGGTCTCCGAGGAACTCATCCAGGAGTTTCTTGAATTATTCCACACTCTCAGCTGAAATCACTTCCTGCGGCAGCGAGTTCCAGACCCTGACCGCTCTAACTGTGAAGAACCCCTTTGCGCCCTGTGTGTTGAAAATTCTTTTCCACCAATTTTTGGTTGTGCCCTCTGGTCTTTGTTACGGAGCTCAACTTAAAAAAGTTTGTTAATAATGTTGCTGTCGCCCTTGAATAGTTTATACAGGAAAATCATGCCCCCCCTTAGTCTCCTAACCTCCAAGGAGAACATATTTAATTTTAAGAAATGGAAAATATCTGGGGGTCATTGTAGACAACAGATTGAACAATAGCTTCCAATGTCAGGCTGCAGCAAACAAAGCGAGCAGAGTTCTGTCTTGTATTAAAAAGGGAATGTACTGTAGGGACAAGCATAATTTTGCCACTTTATAGATCGCTGGTTCGGCCTCATCTGGAGTATGGGGTCCAGTTTTGGTCACCAATCCACAGAAAGGATGTCCTGGAGCTGGAGAGAGTCCAGAGAAGGGCAGCTAAACTAGTTGAGGGGATGGAAGACCAAAGATATGAGATGAGGTTACTACATTTAAACATGTTCACACTGGAAGTGCGGAGATTAAGGCGGGACATGATTTTGATGTACAGGATGTTTGGTGGTGAGAGCAACATCCACAATAAACGTTTTACACTAAACTCCCCAACAAAGACTAGAGGCCACCACCTAAAATTGTTGGAGAAAAGATTTCAGCACAAGGGGCATAGGGGCTTCTTCTCAGTTAGAGCGGTTAGGGTCTGGAAATGGCTGAAGAGTGTTGAATCGTTGAAAAAGCATTTGGACGATTCACACAGTTCACACAGGGACTCATACACACACATACACATGCAGAATCACATGCATACACGCACCTACTTGCTTTTGATGGACACTTGCTTTTGAGGTGGGACCAGTAGAAACTTTCTAAGTTTTCATTATGCATGCACATTAGCAATTCATCATGGGACATGCAGTCCCATCATTGGGCATGGCAGATAGACTGTGTGCGTGCTCCCAATGGAAGTAAGGGAGAAGTGCTGCATCAGAAGATGGATCAATTCAAATATCGAAAAGTTATATTTAACTAGAAGACTATTTCTTCAAGTGTTTAAAGGCGAACTATGAGGCGAGTGAAAATCACTCATCCTCATAGTTCTAGCCGACCTGTGACAATGAAACTGTCACAGGTCGGCTCAATAGATCGGGAAGTGAAAGAACACATACCGGCACCCGCTCACTTCTCGATCCTGTCCCTGCAGAGAGCCGTGACTGTCACTCACGGCTCCCTGCAGGGATTCCCCCCTCCCCTGTCCAATCCTCCAGCGCTGACTGGCGGAACGGACGGGGCGGGTACAGCTGGCTCTGCCTCTAGATAGGCAGAGATCTTGTCAATCACGCAGGTGGGTGGATCTCGACAGTAATGTCGAGATCCGTCCCGACTGCGTCGTCTCAGTATATAGCAAGCTGTAGCTCGCTATATACTGAGCTTTGGGTGACGGGAGGATGCTAGTTTATGTCCTCCCGTGACCCTTAACAGAACTATGGGGTAAAAAAAGGTAAGCCCATAGTTCTCTTGTAAACATTTTGGTGAAAATAATATCAATTTTTTTTGTTGTATACTGAGCTTTGGGTGATGGGACCAAGCTAGTATGTGTCCTCCCGTTACCCTTAGGAGAACTATGGGGAGAAGCCCTGATCCCATAGTTCTCCTTTAATTTTACTGTAAGGTCCCTTTATGGTTTTCTAAGGATTAAGGGAAGTAATTGACAATAGGAGAATCCACGATATGACAATAGAACCAGCGCTAGGACAGGCAGGGGTTCTACCAGTGACCAGTTTTAGGAAAACTAGTTGTGGGAAGCGGGAGCAATCGGTGAGGAGGGCCGGCGAGTTCAAGGTCAGGATGCTGCTACAAAGACTGGGCAGATATCTCCACACTGCTCATTCCACGGCTTGTTCTGGTCATCCGATACTGCAGCTTCATTTCATTTCTGAACCGGTCAGCGGAAAACATATATAATAATTACACCGGCAGTACCATGGAGGTGAAACATTCCTTTATTTAGCTGTTAGATGATACAACAACATTGCATAAAAAAAAAAAAAACAACATTGCATAAAAGCTGCCGCTCTACAATATAATTGTGAAGAGATTTCTATTATTCACTCCAACCAAAAAGGCATTGGTTAAATTCTTCTTAAAAATGGAAAGTGAAAGATATGGAAAACAATATAACCTCCATTTGCATGTCACTTTAATTGCCTGCCTGGCTCCAAAAAGGCTGTTAACAGACAGACACTCGGGAAGACGGAGCTTCAGTACGGCCCAGTCCTTCCCCGCACAATAACCCATCTGATCATCTCTGCTTACTTTACAACCAGAAATCTGGAATGAAGGTGAATGGTTTCATCTGATAGGTCCTCCATCCAGGTGTGTGCACAAAATCTCCTTTGAATTCTTTTTTGAGATTTAAAAGTTTTTGCGAACAAAAGAAAGAATGTTAAAAAAAAATCCCAAAACACAGAATTTCCTACAATGTTTAACTTCCAGTGCTGTCCTCTGTTGAAGGTTCTCTCTGCCACCAGTCTTAGGCCCCATTCACACTGCGCGATTCGCAAATCGCGCGTTTGTCGCGCGATTTGCATTTTGCGCGATATCGCGCGATTTGTACGCGCGATATCGCGCAAATGCTTGCATTGAGCAAGCTTGAATCGCGGCTAAATCCGCTCCAAAAAGGGTCCTGCTGTAGCGACGCACGACCCACGACAGCAGGACCCTTTGCCCCATTGAGAAGCATTGGAGAGCGATATCGCGGGAATTACCGCGCGATAAATCGCTAAGTGTGAACGGGGCCTTACTGTTGACTGAATGCTTGTGTAGCGCCCTGGTGGAAAGGGTGCTATTAAATCTAGTGTCTATCAGATTGTATGGGGTCTGATACGAATCTGTAGTTTGGTTCATGTGGTTCTCCTCCCTAAACAATCTATCATTGCGCTATCTCTTCCCAGCCAATCACTGTTGAAGGAGCCAGTGGTGCATGCTGGGGGAGGAGATAAATAATCGGGGTGGGCCATGTGAGCTCTCTTCCTCCCTCAGGCCCTGGCTGCGGGGATAGGGTTGCCACCTTTAGTTCCAGCGAAACCCGAACACTCTAGCGACACGCAGACATATTTTTTGGGGAGAATGAGTCACGGCTTATTCATATTTAAAAAGCACCACCCATTAATATGTAAATATCACAGTTGAGGCTATTTTCAGTAAGGGGCAGTAGCCCCTATCTTAATTTTGGTTGCCCCGGCCACCTGACATCTTGTGTCCAGGTTCCTGGTGCCATGAAACCCGGACACAGCATTCAAAAACCGTACTGTCCGGGAGAATCCTGGACAGGTGGCAACCCTATGCGGGGATGCTGCGCTGGACTGCCTGAGCTGACCAGGCCTCAAAGCCTGGGGACTAGCCTCGGAATCACCCTGGAGCCAGGTGGCAGCAGGTCCAGTGGTTGCTGTTTCTACGGACAGAGACCCGAAACTCTTACCTCAAGTGATGCAGTGTCAGGTTACATAGTTACATAGTATTTGGGGTTGAATAAAGACATACGTCCATCAAGTCCAACCCATATAGGTCCGCGCATCATCTCATTCTTAGGGATACTGGTACCCCTGGATATTACGGTCCCTCAAGAAATTGTCCAAACGTTTCTTGAACAAATCTACACTCTTGGCTGAGATGACGGCCGATGGCAGTGAGTTCCAGACCTTAACCGCTCTTACTATAAAGAACTCTCTTTGCCCCTTGTGCTGGAATTTTTTCTCCACCAACTTTGGTGCGGTGATGGAAGCTGTAACCACACTCTCTGAGAAGCCATGGAGTCTACATCTGCCTGGATGATCCCAACCCTCCTCTACTTCTCTCCCTCCTAACAAAGATGATACAAAAGATTCCGTCTGTCGTTCTGACACTAAATAAATTAATACAACAAAAACAATTTATATTATTTTCACCAAAATGTTTAAAGGAGAACTATGGGCTAACATTTTTTCCCTATAGTTCTATTAAGGGTCACAGGAGGACATAAACTAGCGTCCTCCCGTCACCCAAAGCTCAGTATATAGCGAGCTACAGCTTGCTATATACTGTGACTGCCGCAGCCGGAACGGATCCTGACAATGCTGTCTGGATCCACCCAGCTGCGTGAGTGACAGCAGGCTCGGCCTATCTAGAGTCAGAGCCAGCTGTGCCCGCCCCCTCCAACCGTCTGTTCCTCCAGTCAGCGCTGGAGGATCGGACAGAGGAGGGGGGGAGGAATCCCTGCAGGGAGCCGTGAGGTACAGTCACGGCTCTCTGCAGGGACAGGATCGAGAAGTGAGCGAGCGACGGTATGTGTTCTCTCACTTCCCAATCTATTGAGCCGACGTGTGACAGCTTCATTGTCACACATCTGCTCGAACTATGAGGTGAGTGATTTTTACCCCCCCTCATAGTTCTCCTTTAAGTGTACATAAAAAAAAGATGAACAGAGACAACAACAACAACAACAACGACAACAAAAAGTTCCTCCAACTAACAATATCTCTGGAATTGTGACAAGTTTCATAAACACTCATTGTAATAATATCCTGAACCTTATAATCTGCTCTTTAAACTGTTGTAAGTCTAATAAATGAACGGGAAAAGACAATTAATTGGTGTTTTTCTGAGGAAAGTCGAGTAATTGTTTGCGCTCAGTCATGAGGAAAGAGTTTAATAAAAAGGTTTCCATTTATCCCGAGGGTCAATCATCTCTAATGCAGCGTTTTTTGCAGTTTTTGTTTTAATTGCACAAAGGGTATCGCAATTAGGTTTTAGGATCGCATAAATTAGAGGCAAATAAGGGGGAAAAACACGCATTTGGTCAATTTCGTAACATCAGAGGTGTTCCGTGTTCACCTAGAAAGCAGAAAATCTTTGTGGATAACAACCCCCCCTTCCTTCCAATCACCCACCTCCTACACCCCTGTTTACTTTCAATGGATTCCCCAAAAAAAGTAAATCAGATGGTAGAGCTGGAACTGCTTTTCTCCTCATTAGCGAAGAGCAAAATTGAGAGTTTCCACCTCCCCAAAAAGTTCAGGAGATTTCAGCAAAATGCATTGGGGTCAATAGGGAAGGTGAAAAAGGTGTTAATCCTAAAACAGTAACCATGTTTTTTTTAATATATATATAGATATATATATATATATCTATCTATAT
>NW_017308307.1:50082-53951 GCF_000935625.1 Nanorana parkeri | reverse complement strand
TATATATATATATATCTATATATATATATATATCTATATATCTATATATCTATCTATATATCTATCTATATATAGATATATAGATAGATATATAGATATATATATAATTATATAAATTTTCACCTTCTTCACAACCTTTGCTGTATTTTAGTGCTACTGTTATCCCGCGGCCTCTTCGCAGCTATCTCCTGGGTACACGCAGTCTGGTGGCCACTTCTAGTCTACTTTTGGAAGCCCATGTGACTGGGCGACAATGCAGCAGCACAACTGGGAGGCAGAAGCAGAGCGTTGTCACCCTATTATTATTATACAGGATTTATATAGCGCCAACAGTTTGCGCAGTGCTTTACAATATAAGGAAGACATTACAGTCACAATACAATTCAAGACAAGATTGTAAGGAGGGCCCTGCCCCTGAGGGCTTACAATCTAAGAGGGAGGGGGAAGTAATACATGAGGAGGGAGCTGTGTGGGGATGAAGTGTTTGAGAATGTGATGGTTGAGTGGTTAGGTTGAGGTGGGATCGGCTTCCCTGAAGAGATGAGTCTTAAGGGATCACCTAAAGGCAGTCAGAGTGGGAGATAGACGGACTGGGATGCACCGATACCGATGCTAGTATTGGTGCAGACGCCGAATATTTGGACGAGTACTCGTACTCGCCCAAATGCCCCGATGCCTAGCCCGATAGCCGAGCTTCCGGTATCAGGAAGCCGGGCAGCAAGTCATTACTCCATGCTCCCTCGTCACTTGCATGTAATGACTCGCGGCCCGGTTTCCTGATGTCGGGAAGCTGGCCAATCAGGAACCCGGGCGCCGTATAATGACGCGACATCCAGCTCTCTAATTGGCCAGGGAAGTCATCTAGTCATCTAGTGACGAGAGAGCATGGAGACGGCTTCCCTGCTAATCGGGAAGCCGGATGGCGAGTCATTACACACCACCCGGCTTCCTGAATGGGACTTCCGGCATCGGTATTCGGTATCGGCGAGTACCGAAAAAAAAAACTTTCGGTGCTCGTACTCGATCCCGAAATACCGGTATCGGTGCATCCCCAAAATAAATAAATAAATAAATACAGGCATTTTTTTCACACAGATTTCACCGGAGCAGCTCAATGAACCAAATGAGTGATGTTTTGGCTACTTCTGTGATGCCTTCATGGACTGCAGAAGAAGATTTTCTCCTGCTAAACACAATCCCCTGTGCCATGTTGAAGAGCATGTGGGTACCAGGCGGTGTATCTGGCGTGTTAGCATTGGTACAGCTCTTAACTGTCTCTTATTTGGAGGGACTGTCACTGTTTTGGAACCAAATCCCTCTTGTCCCTTTTTCTCCCCCAATTGTCCCCCTTTTTGGTCTAAAAAATGTATAAATGAACTACATACTGCATACTAATTATTCCCTGTGTGGGGGTGGGGGGGTGTCCTTTACCTACATACTCGATCCTAAAAGCCATTTGGGGTACACATTGGTCGAGAGGGCTAAAACCTTTTTTTTTTTAGGTAAAATATGTAAAATTACTGACAAAACCAAATTAAAATGATTATGCTGCATGGCCTGTCTCATGCCTGACTCTCCAGGCCCGGGCACCAGCCCTAGGGCCTAAAAACCATGCACACTGCCAGTGTCTGAACTATCGCCATAGTGACCCAGGCGGCTGCTATGGGGCCCGGGGGATGGGTCCTGGCACCAGTGGAGGAGGAGCAAGAGGCCAGGCCCGGTGGTGGAGGAGACAGGGCCCGGCGGTGCAGAAGGCTGACAGCGGATCAGGGCTGACAGGTAAGAGGTGTGCAGGGGTGTGACCAGCCCACCTGAGACCCTGCAGAGCCCACCATAGAGAGTCTATGGTGCGCTCTGCAGGGTCACTCTCAGGTGGGCTGTGTGGGATCCTAGGTGGGCTCTGCAAGGGGCGTAACTAGAAATCACCGGGCCCCATACAAAATGTTGCTATGGGGCCCTGGGATTTCTAGTTACGCCCCTGCACACTGCCTTTTCTATCAACCACCCCCTTCCCAAAGACTTTCCTCCCCCCAGGAGGGAGGAGGAAAAAGGGAACTTTTCCATAACATTACCTCTCTGGGGGGTACGCATAGGGTGGTGGTGGGGAGGGGGAAACTAAAACATTTTTTAGGTAAAATATGTCAAATTTACAGATAATTTTTTTTTTAAATGACCAATAAATATAAATAGCTATGAGAACCATTCTTGATTACGCTCCATTGAAATCTTTACTAATACCATGGAGCGTATTTTGTAGTTATCCATGAGCATCTGGAATGGAGATGTGGGGAAGTTGTGATTATTAATAAATTATAACTACATGCACCGTTATACATTTCAGTTCAGTTGGCCTTCCGCTACACAGGCTCCTCCCCCCTTCAGTCTATCATGAATGCAGCTGCTAGACTCATTCACCTTACCAACCGCTCAGTGTCTGCAACCCCCCTCTGCCGATCCCACCACTGGCCTCCATCCCCCACCCCCCTCTGCCAATCCCTCCACTGGCTTCCAATCACCCAGAGGATAAAATTCAAAATATTAACAATGACTTACAAAGCCATTCACAACTCTGCCCCCGGCTATATCTCCAACCTTGTCTCATAGAATCACCTTAACCATCCCCTCCGCTCCTCCCAAGACCTCCTGCTTTCCAGCTCCCTTGTCATCTCCTACCATACTCGCCTCCATGACTTCTCTGGAGTCTCTCCCATCCTCTGGAACTCTTTATCCCCAACCTGTCCATCTATCTCCCACCTTGACTGCCTTTAGGCGATCCCTTAAGACTCATCTCTTCAGGGAAGCCGATCCCACCTCAACCTAACCCCTGAACCATCACATTCTAAAACAACTCATCCCCACACAGCTCCCTCCTCATGTATCACTGGTCCCGCCCTCTTAGATTGTAAGCCCTCAGGGGCAGGGCCCTCCTCACCATCTTGTCTTGAATTGTATTGTGATTGTCTTCCTTATATTGTAAAGCGCTGCGCAAACTGTTGGCGCTATATAAATACTATGTAATAATAATAATTATAATCATTTCAGTTATCTATCAGAGGAATAATTCTGGGGAAAAAAAACAATGATTCCACTCCTTGTAAATAGAACCCGAAGTTTTGCTGGTAGCTCATGCATGAAACTCTATTGATTTTATTCAGCAGGAACCCCCATGGTATGTCATTTTTACATACAAATTGGAACGCCTCTGTACATAACATATATTCCATCAACTTTACACCATGACGTTAGTGCAGGAACAATCCCCCTCCCCTCCCCCCCATCCCCATGTATTCTGATCTGCAACCGCACCTCATACTTCACAGAGCTGAATGTTTATGGATGTTACCAGCATTGAGATCTTCATCTGTGTAATGAAAAACCTTCATGTCTTCCACCTTCACTTCCCAATGCTGATCATCGCAGTTCCTCAAATTCTTTCTTCTGTCCTCACTACAGAAAGTCCTGGAGCAAAAGACAAAAAAGAATAGGCGAAAGGACGGCATGACAGGGTGGGCAGGGAGTAAGGGAGTAAGGGGTTAAGGTTAGTTAAGTTGGGTGGGGTGGTGATCACTTACCATCGATTGGCCAGGTCAAGTCATCCGGGAGGAGCATCTGGGGTTGTCTGAGTGGGAGGAGGGTGGTCCAGTCAGTCTGGAGCTGGCACACGGTTAGTAATATTCCCGCCCTCCCTCCCTTGTTTTAAGTTTGTTTTTGTTTTTTATTTTATTACCGTTTGCCGTGTTTCCTTTGTCTGTGTTGCCTAGGTCCTGTGAAGGCAGGTGTCGGTACGTAGGAATGTGGTTTGGACTCGTCTGTGGTGCGTAGTCCTGGTTGTTCTCTGGCGGGTTCAGCAGAGAGAGGTTCGAAGAACT
>NW_017308307.1:49361-49761 GCF_000935625.1 Nanorana parkeri | reverse complement strand
GAAGAACTATGTGTATGGTAGCAGGGGTGTAACTAGAAATCACAGGGCCCCATAGCAGAATTTTGTATGGGGCCCCGTGATTTCTAGTTATTATCATCCCAAAATATCCATCATCCACCATCCTTACCCTATCTACTATCCCCACACTATCCTCCATCCTCACCCTATCCACCATCCCAAATTATCCGTCATCCACCATCCTCCACCCCTTCCATCAACTCCACACTATCCATGATCCACCATTCCCACACTATCCACTATCCTCACCCTATCCACCATTCCCACACTATCCACTATCCTCACCCTATCCACCATCACCATCCTATCCACTATCCACCATCCCCACCCTATCCACCATCCTCACCCCATCCACCATCCCCACCCTATCCACCATCCACAC
>NW_017308307.1:40380-49268 GCF_000935625.1 Nanorana parkeri | reverse complement strand
CCTTCCCACCCTATCCACCATCCCCACCCTATCCACCATCCTCACGCTATCCACCATCCTCACCCTATCCACCATCCTCACCCTATCCACCATCCTCACCCTATCCACCATCCACCATCCTCCCCCTATTCACCATCTCCACACTATCCACCATCTCCACATTATCCACCATCCCCACCCTATCCACCATCTACCATCTCAACCCTATCCACTATCCTCACCCTATCCACCATCCCCACTCTGCCCTATCCACCATGCACCATCCTCACCCTATCCACTATGCTCACCCTATCCACTATGCTCACCCTATCCACTATGCTCACCCTATCCACCATCCCAACCCTATCCACCATCCTCACCCTATTCACCATCACCATCCTATCCACTATCCACCATCCCCACCCTATTCCCCATCCTCACCCTATCCACCATCACCACCCTATCCACTATTCACCATCACCATCCTATCCACTATCCACCATCCCCACCCTATCCACCATCCTCATCCTATCCACCATCACCATACTATCCACCATCCCCACCCTATCCACCATCCTCATCCTATCCACCATCACCCTATCCACCATCCCAACCCTATCCACCATCCTCACCCTATTCACCATCACCATCCTATCCACTATCCACCATCCCCACCCTATTCCCCATCCTCACCCTATCCACCATCACCACCCTATCCACTATCCACCATCACCATCCTATCCACTATCCACCATCCACCCCCTATCCACCCTCCTCACCCCATCCCCATCCAACCCACTATCCACCATCCCCACCCTATCCACCATCCTCATCCTATCCACCATCACCATACTATCCACCATCCCCACCCTATCCACCATCCTCACCCTATCCACCATCACACCATCCCCACCCTATCCACCATCCTCACCCTATCCACCATAACCACAGTATCCACCATCACCATACACTATCCACGCGCTGCGCAAACTGCAACGTTTCCTTTGTCTGTGCCATCACCATCCTATCCACTATCCACCATCCCCACCCTATCCACCATCCTCATCCTATCCACCATCACCATACTATCCACCATCCCCACCCTATCCACCATCCCCACCCTATCCAACATCCTCACCCTATCCAACATCCTCACCCTATCCACCATCACCACCCTATCCACCATTCCCACACTATCCACCATCCACCATCCTCTAATTTTTCAATCAGTCCTTCCTACTGCAGAGACTAAATCTTTGCTGTCAAATCGTCTATTGATCAGGGGTAGCATGAGGTTGTAGAAGTTTCCGGAGTATACCGCCACAGCGTGCAACAGGAAATGACCAGTGCTCCTCTAATATACTGAACATTCTGCTCTAACCTAAAATTGCACATAAGTAAATGTTGAGCCTCACCCACATGGCTTGCACAGAGCCTCTGACGGGCATGAGGTGGCATGTGCTTTGTAAAAGCCGCCTCAGCCCCCCTGGAAGCTTGATAAGAGGTGGGGATGCAGAGTGGCAGTTTGTCAAAACTTCTTCCCTTCTTGCAGGATGAAGCAGAAGTCACAACACACATTCTGCCAGCACCTTAGCTGCAACCGGCAATGGCAAATCAGAAAATGGCAGTAGGCTGTACAGGTTGCAATTCACCACTGATGTTTAACCCTGCAGGGGAAGTAACGTGTTTTGACAGAGACTGCCACTGCAAAAATTTAGCAAATGCGACAACACGTCTCTTGAGTCTAAAAATCGGTAGTAATGAAAACGGAAAGGTTATATCTAAATTGTCATCAATATCTTGATGAGGGGGAGGGGAGGAACCAGTGGAGGCAAAATATGAGCAGATTGAACATCAGCTGTAAAAGCACAATCACAGGGTCCTTCATCCTGCTTATATCTGAGTATGTTAATATATTTTCTTTCCAGGTTGAATATATTGTGATGTAATACCATATTATTGCCACTAGATGGAGCCAAGGAGCATAGGAAAGAAGTACTTATCCCCTATGCTCCTCAGCTCCATCTAGTGGCCATAATAAATACTTATCCCCTATGCTCCTCAGTGCCACCCAGTGGCCATAATAAATACTTATCCCCTATGCTCCTCAGCTCCATCTAGTGGCCATCATAAATATTTATCCCCTATGCTCCTCAGCTCCATCTAGTGGTCATAATAAATACTTATCCCCTCTTCTCCTCAGCTCCATCCAGTGGTCATAATAAATACTTATCCCCTATGCTCCTCAGCTCCATTTAGTGGTCATAATAAATACTTATCCCCTATGCTCCTCAGCTCCATCTAGTGGCCATAATAAATACTTATCCCCTATGCTCCTCAGCTCCATCTAGTGGCCATAATAAATACTTATCCCCTATGCTCCTCAGCTCCATCTAGTGGCCATAATAAATACTTATTCCCTACGCTCCTCAACTCCGTCTAGTGGCCATAATAAATACTTACCTCCTATGCTCCTCAGCTCCATCTAGTGGCCACAATAAAGACTTATTCCATATGCTCCTCAGCGCCATCTAGGGGCCATATTACCATATTACATCACATTACATTCAACCTGAGAAGAAAATACATTATTTTTTGTCATCATTCACACAAAATGAACGTTCACCGATATTCGCAGTGTGAAGGTCCCTGTGAATTGTTCATAAATAGATCCCTAACTTTTTTTGGTCAGGGTTGCTGTTATATAAGTGTTAAGGGCTTCCTTTAGGCATGAAGTGTTAGGAGCTTGCTTTAGGGAATTGTTAGGTGTCACATGTTCAGGTAGGGGAGGGTCCATTGTTAGAGGGGAGCTTTAGTGTAGTGGATACAATTTTCCCTGGCATTATGGAGAATACAACAGAAGTGGGGACACTCTATCTCAAAGTGTGAAGGAACACCCAACTTTGGGAGGCTGGGAACAGCTAGAGACTATGATGGGCAAATCTTGCCAGTGAGGTCCCTCAACCCGTCAGAGTTCACCTATTGCTGAAATCTCACTTTGGTTGAACTGACTTGGTACATAGGTATAGAAAACAGGTGTTTAGTACATACACTATATTGCTAAAAGTATTGGGACGCCGGCCTTTACATGCACATGAAGTTTAATGGCATCCCAGTCTTAGTCTGTAGGGTTCAATATTGAGTTGGCTCCGCCCTTTGCCGCTATAACAGCTTTAACTCTTTCCCTTGACCCCGCTCTGTCGTGTGACGTGGCCGACCACTTCCTGGCTGAGTTGCTGTTGTTCCCAGTTGCTTCCACTTTGTTATAATCCCAGTAACAGTTGACCGCCGAATATTTAGTAGCCGGAAATGTCACGGACGGACTTATTGCACAGGTGACAACCTATCACGGTACCACGCTTGAATTCACTGAGCCCCTGAGAGCGACCCATTCTTTCACAAATGTCTGTAGAAGCGTCTGCATGCCGAGGTGCGTGATTGTATACACCGGGGTCCCTGGAGGTGATTGGAACACCTGAATCCAATGATTTGGAGGGGCGTCCCAATACTTTTGGCAATATAGTGTATACTTTTGATTTGTATTGTATCTATGCATATAGCCGGGCTTTTCTTTCTCAGAGTACGGACCTTTTGTTTGTCGTTTTATATATCAAAGATCTCCTTGCATCTTGAAGACCCTTCAATCATTCGCGTGTGTTTTGTATTCACATGTGAAAGGAACCAAAGTAATTTCTTTCTCTTCACATGAACAAAGAGGCAAACATGAAGTGCTGTGGTGCAAAGTTCCAAGCCAGCCCGGTGTGTCAGATGTATCCAAACAAGTAGGAAAGATCCCAATGGATAAGAGTATTCAATGTAACTTGTTTGTCTTTGCATATATGCAGGGGTTGCAAACACATGCGTACTCTGTGTGTGTTTGCACCCCTGCATATATGCGAAGACAAACAAGTTACATGTATGTATTTGTAGATTTCATTATAGAGCGCTATTTTTTAAATGTTGATGTCATGATTACTGTCGGATTAATACATTTATGTGGTTAAAATTAGGGATGCACTGATAACGGTTTTTCAATATTGAGTACGAGTACCAATATTTTGCTCTCGGTATTTGCCGATACCAAGTACCGATACCGGTGCTTCGGCTGGTATTGAGTCGGCTTCTCAGGCAATCAGGAAGCCGGGTGGCAGGTAATGACATGCAGCCCGGCTTCCTGATTGCCCGGGACGCTGGCTCTATGTTGTTTGGCCGGCTCGATTGTGGTTGACCGGAAAACTGGCTTCCCAGCATTGAGCCGGCTTCCCGGGCAATCAGAAAGAATGGGTGGTGAGTAATGATTGGCTGGGCTTCCTGATTGGCCAGGAAACCAGCTCCATGCTGATTGGCTGGGAAGCCTGCTTCCCAGCCAATCAGCATCGTGCCGGCTGTTGGGCCAGCTCCATGCGGATTGGCTAAAAAGCCAGCTTCCCAGTCAATCAGCAAAGAGCCGTTGGTTTGGCTGGCTTGATGCTGATTGACTGGAAAGCTGACTTTGCAGCCAATCACAATCGAGCCGGCCAAACAAAACGGAGCCGGCTTCCCGGGCAATCAGGAAGCCGGGCAGCATGTCATTAACCACCGCCCAGCTTCCTGATTGCCCAGGAAACCAGCTCTATGCCAGCAGAAGCACCGGTATCTGTACTCAGCATCGGCAAGTACCGACAGCAAAATATCGGTACTCGTACTCGGCACTGAAAAAAACGGTATTGGTGCATCCCTAATTTTAACCACATAAATGTATGAATCCAACAGAATCCATTTTGACATCAACGGCCGGCTCGATGCTGACTGACCGGGAAGCCGGCTTCCCAGCCAATGGGCATAGAGCCGGCTCCCTGGACAATCAGGAAGTCAGGAGGCAGGTCATTACTCGCCACCCAGCTTTATGATCGCATGGGAAGCTGACTCCATGAAGCTGGCTCATATGGCACTGCCGGTCAGAGTAGATGTTCCTCTGACCAGGGCCGGATTTCCCACAAGCTCAACCAAGGCCTGGCTGGGGGGAGTTGGCGGGTAGAGGGGGCGCATTGAGGAACCTGGCATTGGTGTAGCAGAGAGAGTAAATCCGGCCCTGCCTCTGACCGGAAGTTCCGTTATCGGAGCATTTGGGTGAGTACTCGCCCAAATACTCGGTATTGGCCCCGATACAGACATTAGTATTGGTGCATCCCTAGTTAAAATTATATACAAAATTATCTCGGCAAAATGTGTTATTAATATGTTAATGAGGGGGACGGGAGGAACCAGGGAAGGCAACATATAAGTAGTTTAAATTAAACTTCAGCGTTAAGTCCATTAGAAGACCAACCTGTGTAACAATTGCAGTGTATGTGAGAGGCTTTTGTTTCACTAAGAAGGTTTTGCTATATGAAAAGTGTCGTAACGTAACATTATTTTATTGCCCAGACCAGCCAATCAGCGTTCATCTGTTGGAGCGTTCAGCAGTCGGTTTCGGTGAACAACAAAACATTTTCCATTAGGAATCCCCTTCACATATCAATCCCAACACAGCGTCCTTCAGCGGCACATACAAACGCCTCTCATAATCCGACGCGCTCTCAAATCTAAATCGTTCTAAAATGAGCCACGACTTTGCAATCATCACCTCATAACAATCAGGAATTAATCTGCGTCGCCGATCCATAGTGCTCTTATTTGTTTTGCTTTGCACCGCTTCTACACACTATGTCGGGACGCACACATAAATCATCATAAAAATAATAATGTATTGACAACGTATCGACTCCGAGACACAAACATGACCGCACGCTCTAATCAAATTATCATGTACACAGTGTCATCTAGTGGCCGGGGCTGAGATTGTCCCTCTCCTCCGGAGCTACCTGGCCGGTGTCTCCTCTTTATTGTTCTGCGATTTTTTCGGTGAGCCGAGCGCTAAAGTCGCCCCGTTCTGTACTAGGTATCCAGTTTGTGTGTCATTTGTCACCTTGTTTCCAAGAACATTGAAGAGCTTCCCTTTTGTATCCGGTTTACCTCTTCCCAACCTTTATATATCCCAACCTTATCCAGCTTGACCTTCATTTGTCCTTGACATTATCACATAGATTTCCTATGTGAAGGAGTTTATTACATTTTCAAGTACGGTCTAATGGAAAAAAAAATGTGTATTGAGGTCATGTGATGTCACCTGAAATCACTAAAATATATTTCCTGAGATCTCTAGGATTGTTAAAAAAAGAGATATTCAGTATGTAATTCCTGCACAAGCCAATATTTAATATAATGTTAATCAGTGTTACCTAATGAATGTTATACAATGTTACCAAAGGAATGTTATACAGTGTTACCAAATGAACGGGATACAATGTTACCAAATGAATCTTCTGTTGTCTGTCATTATCTTCAAATCAAACATGGTTTCCTTGTAACCACAAACACTTTAGGGGGATTCTCTACATCTTGATACAAATAAATCCCCCAGAAATGTAATTTCCTGTTGACATCATTGTCCTAGTCCCAGTGGCGTCACAAGGGGGGTGCGGGGGGTGTGGCCCGCACCCGGGTGACACCATTTGAGGGATGATACCATAATGACTCACAGTCATTTTGGTGTCAACCCCCCTCTGAATAGTCGGGCGCTCTCCCCATTCAGCCATCACATGGTGACCACTGAGAGTTGAAGTGAATAACATTGATTATCTGGTTACAAGGGCACCTGGAAGTAGGGGGGATACATTACAACGGCACCTGGGAGGGGGTATATTACAATGAATTCTGGAAGAGGGGGAATATATTACAATGACACCTGGAAGTGGGGGGGATATATTATGCAGGAAGTGAACATTTTGCCCCTCAAGTTGATGATTTGGAAGCAGAAATAATGGACAAGTGTGAGGATTTGAGGGACTTTGACAAGGACCAAATTGTGATGTGTAGACGACTAGGTCAGAGCAACTCCAACACTGCAGGTCTTGTGTGATGTCTCCGGTCTGCAGTGGTCAGGACCGATCAAAAAAAATGGTCTAAGGAAGGAAGACCGGTGAACTAAGGACAGGGTCATAGGTGGCCAAGGCTCATTGATGGACGGGGGGAGGGAAGTCTGGCCTGCGTACTAGTCCGTTCCAATAGAAGAGATACTGGAGATCAGATTGCTGAATAAATGAATGCCGGTTCTGATAGAAAGGTGTCTGTATGCACAGAGCATAACTAGCGTTAAAGCACGGTGCACGTGGAAGAGCTTTACAAAGTACAAAAGACAGACGACATTTCCCAGCACACTCAGCAGCCAGCCTTGCTTTAAAGCTAGTTATGAATTGATGAGTGCGTTTGCCATTCGTTTCACTTGTTGGATTTGGTGTGGGGACACACTGGGGGTTTCAGCTGTCATTGCAATGTGCTGGGCTTCTGGTGTGCCTTTAAGGAGGTTGGGCTTCCTCCTGGCGAATCTGAGGCCCCTCTTTCCTAACGGGGGCACCCAGATGCCGTCCCCCACCCTTGTAAATGAGTAAGTGGTAGTTGTTACCTCTACTTATTCACCAAAGAAACAGTAAAATTGTAAATAAACACACAACACTGTGAAAAACAAAGGTTTTTGACAAGTCTTTTATTAAAAAAAGATGCTCCGCCCCTTCAGCTTAGCCACCCTGCCCACAGATCCCCCACAACCACCAGGCCAGGGTTACGGGGGAAAGGCCCTCATCCTCATCGACATGGGGACAAGGTGTTTTTCCAGCCCCCCCGGCAAAGCATGCTCGCCATGTCGAGGGTATGTGGCCTGGCATGGTACTGGGGGGTGCCACGCTCGCCCCCCTCCTTTCCTGTTCTGCCAGGCTGCTGCTCAGATCAAGGGTCTGGTAAGGGGTTTTAGGGGGATCACGTGCTTTTTTTGCCATTGGGGTCCACCCAAAAATTCCTACCAAACCTAAAGGGTCTGGAAGGATTCGGAGAGGGGACTCCGCGCTTTTTTTTAATGTAACGTTTAACAACAAAAGTTAATTCAGATTGACATTCAGAAATGTTTTGGATGCATCCGAATTTCGCTATCAGAAAACTTGGATACGTTCGGATTTGTTAATTCTTTCATTTGGAAATTCGGATGCATCGGAATGTCTGGATTTCCGAAAATGCGAACTAATTTCTATTCGGGACGAAACAAATCGCACGTCTAGTCTTTGCCAACCTCCTCCCATAGAGAATGCTTACTTCAAGAAGGACAGCAGACGCTACTGTTGCATTATGGGAGCTGAGCATTTCTTCCACGTACACACCGATGTATATATAACAGGCTGGGAGGGGTGGCATCTACATACAGGTGTATCTTTACCATCTACATACAGGTGTATCTTTACCATCTACATACAGGTGTATCTTTACCATCTACATACAGGTGTATCTTTATTTTCTACATACAGGTGTATCTTTACCATCTACATACAGGTATATATGTATCATCCCCATACAGGTGTAGCTTAACCATCCCCATACTGGTGTATCTTTACCATCCCCATACAGGTGTATCTTTACCATCCCCATACTGGTGTATCTTTACCATCCCCATACAGGTGTATCTTTACCATCTGCATGCAGGTGACTATTTATCATCTACATACAGGTGTATTTTTATTATCTACATACAGGTGTATATGTATCATCCCCATACAGGTGTATCTTTATCATCCGCATACAGGTGTAGCTTAACCATCCGCATACAGGTGTATCTTTATCACCTACATACAGGTGTATCTTTATTATCTACATACAGGTGTATCTTTATCATCTACATACAGGTGTATCTTTATCATCTACATACAGGTGTATCTTTATCATCTACATACAGGTGTATCTTTATCATCTACATACAGGTGTATCTTTATCATCTACATACAGGTGTATCTTTATCATCTACATACAGGTGTATCTTTATTATCTACATACAGGTGTATCTTTAT
>NW_017308307.1:20866-29615 GCF_000935625.1 Nanorana parkeri | reverse complement strand
ACCCCATTCAGCCATCACATGGTGACCACTGAGAGTTGAAGTGAATAACATTGATTATCTGGTTACAAGGGCACCTGGAAGTAGGGGGGATACATTACAACGGCACCTGGGAGGGGGTATATTACAATGAATTCTGGAAGAGGGGGAATATATTACAATGACACCTGGAAGTGGGGGGGATATATTATGCAGGAAGTGAACATTTTGCCCCTCAAGTTGATGATTTGGAAGCAGAAATAATGGACAAGTGTGAGGATTTGAGGGACTTTGACAAGGACCAAATTGTGATGTGTAGACGACTAGGTCAGAGCAACTCCAACACTGCAGGTCTTGTGTGATGTCTCCGGTCTGCAGTGGTCAGGACCGATCAAAAAAAATGGTCTAAGGAAGGAAGACCGGTGAACTAAGGACAGGGTCATAGGTGGCCAAGGCTCATTGATGGACGGGGGGAGGGAAGTCTGGCCTGCGTACTAGTCCGTTCCAATAGAAGAGATACTGGAGATCAGATTGCTGAATAAATGAATGCCGGTTCTGATAGAAAGGTGTCTGTATGCACAGAGCATAACTAGCGTTAAAGCACGGTGCACGTGGAAGAGCTTTACAAAGTACAAAAGACAGACGACATTTCCCAGCACACTCAGCAGCCAGCCTTGCTTTAAAGCTAGTTATGAATTGATGAGTGCGTTTGCCATTCGTTTCACTTGTTGGATTTGGTGTGGGGACACACTGGGGGTTTCAGCTGTCATTGCAATGTGCTGGGCTTCTGGTGTGCCTTTAAGGAGGTTGGGCTTCCTCCTGGCGAATCTGAGGCCCCTCTTTCCTAACGGGGGCACCCAGATGCCGTCCCCCACCCTTGTAAATGAGTAAGTGGTAGTTGTTACCTCTACTTATTCACCAAAGAAACAGTAAAATTGTAAATAAACACACAACACTGTGAAAAACAAAGGTTTTTGACAAGTCTTTTATTAAAAAAAGATGCTCCGCCCCTTCAGCTTAGCCACCCTGCCCACAGATCCCCCACAACCACCAGGCCAGGGTTACGGGGGAAAGGCCCTCATCCTCATCGACATGGGGACAAGGTGTTTTTCCAGCCCCCCCGGCAAAGCATGCTCGCCATGTCGAGGGTATGTGGCCTGGCATGGTACTGGGGGGTGCCACGCTCGCCCCCCTCCTTTCCTGTTCTGCCAGGCTGCTGCTCAGATCAAGGGTCTGGTAAGGGGTTTTAGGGGGATCACGTGCTTTTTTTGCCATTGGGGTCCACCCAAAAATTCCTACCAAACCTAAAGGGTCTGGAAGGATTCGGAGAGGGGACTCCGCGCTTTTTTTTAATGTAACGTTTAACAACAAAAGTTAATTCAGATTGACATTCAGAAATGTTTTGGATGCATCCGAATTTCGCTATCAGAAAACTTGGATACGTTCGGATTTGTTAATTCTTTCATTTGGAAATTCGGATGCATCGGAATGTCTGGATTTCCGAAAATGCGAACTAATTTCTATTCGGGACGAAACAAATCGCACGTCTAGTCTTTGCCAACCTCCTCCCATAGAGAATGCTTACTTCAAGAAGGACAGCAGACGCTACTGTTGCATTATGGGAGCTGAGCATTTCTTCCACGTACACACCGATGTATATATAACAGGCTGGGAGGGGTGGCATCTACATACAGGTGTATCTTTACCATCTACATACAGGTGTATCTTTACCATCTACATACAGGTGTATCTTTACCATCTACATACAGGTGTATCTTTATTTTCTACATACAGGTGTATCTTTACCATCTACATACAGGTATATATGTATCATCCCCATACAGGTGTAGCTTAACCATCCCCATACTGGTGTATCTTTACCATCCCCATACAGTTGTATCTTTACCATCCCCATACTGGTGTATCTTTACCATCCCCATACAGGTGTATCTTTACCATCTGCATGCAGGTGACTATTTATCATCTACATACAGGTGTATTTTTATTATCTACATACAGGTGTATATGTATCATCCCCATACAGGTGTATCTTTATCATCCGCATACAGGTGTAGCTTAACCATCCGCATACAGGTGTATCTTTATCACCTACATACAGGTGTATCTTTATTATCTACATACAGGTGTATCTTTATCATCTACATACAGGTGTATCTTTATCATCTACATACAGGTGTATCTTTATCATCTACATACAGGTGTATCTTTATCATCTACATACAGGTGTATCTTTATTATCTACATACAGGTGTATCTTTATTATCTACATACAGGTATATATGTATCATCCCCATACAGGTGTAGATTAACCATCCGCATACAGGTGTATCTATCACCTACATACAGGTGTATCTTTATCACCTACATACAGGTGTATCTTTATCATCTACATACAGGTGTATCTTTATCACCTACATACAGGTGCATCTTTACCATCTACATACCGGTGACTATTTATTATCTACATACAGGTGTATCTTTATCACCTACATACAGTTGTATCTTTATTTTCTACATACAGGTATATATATATGTATCATCCCCATACAGGTGTATCTTTATTATCTACATACAGGTGTATCTTTATTATCTACATACAGGTGTATCTTTATCATCTACATACAGGTGTATCTTTATCATCTACATACAGGTATATCTAAGTAGAGGATAACATCCCTTTAAAAAGTGGCCATTGTTGTCCCATCCTCCGCCGGAGTTGACTTTCTCTCTCCAGATCCCTGAATTTCCTTCTCACCCTTTTAATGTCCCTCCAACTCCTAAATATTGTCTGCCCGGTACATGTTCTCTCCCCCTCTACCACCCCAATCAATACCAGCCTGTCTGTCTGCTGTCTTTTCCCGTTAGCAGCTGACCCTTCCCAGAATTCCCTGTCACGTGCGGGAATCCTGGCCCCCGGGGGCCCAAGTGAGCCCAGAACCTGCTAATGGCTTAACCCAGACAGTGCTGGAGCGAGGATTTGGCCGGTGCTTTGGAGCTTTTTAACCCCGTAGTGTTTGATTTATTGCAGCTTACTTATACGCCGATTCATCAGGAGGGAAAGCGGCCGTGCTCTGCACTCTGTGTAACTGGATCATTAAAAAACATTATACAACCCGGTATTACCAAATGAATGTACCGATTGGAGCCGGGGACAGGTAGGCCACATGCACACTTGCAGTGCGTGTGAACATGCATTGCATTTCGGGACGTCATGCCGCATTTGCGCGCCGGCATAGGGCAGCCCATTCGTTTCAATGGTCATGGGTGACAAACATGCCAAAGAACCTCTTGCATGCAGATTAAGGTGCAAGCACTGAACATTCTTTCACCGAGCGTTATTGTGCTGCACAGCTCATTTGCTGCGTTTGGGGTGCCATTGGTGAACAATGGCACCGCAAGCACAGCACGCACCTTTTTACGCTTTTAAAGAATGCACACAAGATTGAGCTATTGTTGCTCTCTCTCTCTCCTTGTGCAGGGTGACTGGTCTTGTCTCCACCCCCTCTAAAAATAAGGACCGGTCACTGCCGCTCTCTCTCTTCTTGTGCAGAGTGACTGTGAGGTCTCCGTCCCCTCCTGTAATAAAGACCGTTCAATGCTGCTCTCTCTCCTTGTGCAGGGTGACAGGTCTTGCCCCTTCCTGTAGTGAGTGGAGCCTCACAGGCTCCCCCCCGCCCCCAGCTCTGCTCTCTGTATTGCTATGTGAAGCACAGATGATGTCACTGCCACTTTTTCAATGTAATATCTGGGTTTTTCAGAGCCATATGGTGTGCACAGAGTGGATCTATATCGTATGTGACTATTGAAGAATATATTTCAATGAAAGCTTTTGTGCCCGAAATTCAGCTTTCACTGTCCAGCCAACAGGTAACACTTTATACCTGGCTTCACACCTATGCAATGAAGTAAAGAGCGGCAAAACGCACATTACTGCAATCCATAACTCTTTGTATGGTGCATTGTAGTGCCATTCATTTAGAACGGAACACCATCGCGCCACTACAATAGGTGGCAATGCACATTCATGGCACCACAACGCACATGCTGCATGGGGTTTTTTTTACCCCTTGGTGTGGATTGGCATCCCATTCTAAAACCAAACAATGCATGTGAACGTGTGCACCCCTCAAAAAAGTGTGAACACACTGAGCATGTTGATGTTACACATTTCATTGTTCACCATGACTGAAATGTTTGAGTCCTCCCAGCTTGATACTTTATCTGAGCCCTGAAGAAGGTGTAAAAACTAGCCTGAAACATGTTGGCCATTTCATGACTTCTTGCTATGAAACTAAATAAAGATTGAAAAAAAAATACTAAAAAGATAAACTTTGATTGCCAGTGTTCAATCACACTGTATTCTATACTAAGCTTTACGCCCCTCCTGTTCAGATAGGGAGATTTATAAACATTGATCAGAGGGAGATAGAGGGATACAAAGTAACATTGTTTATAAACATTGATCAGAGGGGAGATAGAGAGATACAAAGTAACATTGTTTATAAACATTGATCAGAGGGAGATAGAGAGATACAAAGTAACATTGTTTATAAACATTGATCAGAGGGGAGATAGAGAGATACAAAGTAACATTGTATATAAACATTGATCAGCGGGAGAGAGAGAGATACAAAGTAACATTGTTTATAAACATTGATCAGAGGGAGATAGAGGGATACAAAGTAACATTGTATATAAACATTGTTTAGAGGGAGAGAGAGAGATACAAAGTAACATTGTTTATAAACATTGATCAGAGGGGAGATAGAGAGATACAAAGTAACATTGTTACTTTTGCATTCTCTATTTTTCATTCATCTGTAGATCAAAGAAATGA
The DNA here is from genome assembly GCF_000935625.1 of Nanorana parkeri. Lineage (NCBI taxonomy): Eukaryota > Metazoa > Chordata > Amphibia > Anura > Dicroglossidae > Nanorana > Nanorana parkeri. The sequence goes on along the minus strand of NW_017308307.1, from coordinate 24,781 downwards.
GCATACATCTGCAAATATTATCATTTAAAGCGAATGTAAAAAAATAATAATAAATACAACTCCCATTTAACCCATTATTAGCCCTGAATTTACCTAATCAGCCATAATTAATTGCTTCTTCCTCTTTCCCCCTTTAACTTTTATTTCCACGCTGCTTTTTTTTTTTTAGTTTCCATTATTTAACTGTTTTTTTGTAACTATGTTTTAATGCATTTTGCTTTTTAATTCTTTTTTTGTGACAAATGTAAAAGTGTCACAAAAAAAAAAAGGCACAACTGAAAAGGGAAAAAAAGTATTTGTTTTATTTCTAAATAACTTTACAACACTTTGTATCAGATTCATAATTTTATTGTCAATTTAATTGAGAACAATTATAGAACAAAGTGTACATTTTCTGCAGAGTGTTTTTTGTTTTTTTTACTAGAACTGACAAAAGTAGAAAAACATTTTGGGTTCAGTTATTGTTTTTGTCTGTGGATTGCATATACAAAATAAGATTACAAGACAATATCATTATCGTTTAAACAATGAAATATGTATACATTTCCCTTAAACAATGACAAAGTTATTGCCGAATGAATAGACCCGGAGCTGAAAGGTAAAAATTGTTCTGGTCTATTCTAGGGGGTGTTGAAATGTGAGAGCTGAACTGCGTAGGGAAGGTTCTACTGTGCTTCCTACTGGTTCAGTTGAAGGCTTTTGGGTTACTCTCCATAACCTGACTGTTTGAACTTCTCTAAAAGAATACTTTCCAAAGAAGACAAAGCAAATGATCGCACGCCACCTAATAAAACACAGAACTAGCACACTGCATACTGTGGTCTTCAGTCAGAAGCATCATGGCCATCCTTATAATGAGGCAGCCTGAGGCTGTTGCCTCAGGTGGCATATCTTTGCATCACATGATGGGTGAAAGGCCTGCTGCCCCCTTTTTGGCCAAAGTTACAAAGAGCTGGGTGGGGAGATATCTCCCCATCTAGCTCTTAGCAACCTGGGACACTCTGGCCAGCATCTTCCCCAGCTCCTGGCAGCCAATTAAATCGCCAGTTGTGTGAATGGAGGAAAAAAAATGAATGTTCGCAGTCTATTGTCTTTCCCAGTCGAATGCAATAGGAGGAAATTACCTCTATTGGCCACTAGATGGAGCTGAGGAGCATAGGAAATAAATACTACTGTCGTGATCCGAGACTGTCCAGTACTGAAACAGCAGACAAATGCGTGGTATAACAGGCCGGGTTCGGTACACTAGCAGACGGTAGTAGTATAGGAGCAGGCAGAAGCGTAGTCAGAGATCAAGCCGAGGTCAGTAGCCAAAAGGTATCAGGTATGAAGCGGAAGACGATGAGTAGTCAGTGAATCAGCAGCCAAAAGGTCGGTACACGGGTAGCAGTACGTGCAAATTTTATCACAGAAGGAGTAGGACGCAAGATATTGGCAGGAGCACAATAATCTGGCAAACAGGAAGTGCAGAGGCGTGGCTTAAATAGGAAGTTCAGGGGAGGAACAAGGAGTTCAGCAAAAGCTAAGTTTACTTGAGGATTATACATGAGAGCAGGCAAGGAATTACCCAAGGTTTCAAGGTGGCTCAGCAGGTAGTGCCACCATCAGACACAGCAGAGGCCCTGGGTTCAGACCTGGATCTTGACAACTTCCTTTGCAGTATGAGAGGATTGTATCACAGGAGCAGGAAGCAAGATATTGGCAGCACAATTGTCATGGGGTCCGTGCACCGGTGTCCCTAAACCGTATGCAGGTACCCACAGGGAAGACAAAAAACGTATGACCACACTGGACAAAGCAAATGTGTTATACACAGTTTATTTCTAACCAGCAAAATCAAACGAAACACCCAAAAGCAAGCAAGAATAAGTAATGTGACACCAACCAAATAGAACCACAAACACCTTCAAAATATTACAGGAATGACCAGTGGAGCCAAGGGACAAAGTGACAGGGTATAGGTAACAGGACTTAGGTCTGGAAGTAGGTAACAGCAACAGGACGACAAGCAGGTAATGGCAACAGGACGACAAGCAGGTAATGGCAACAGGACGACAAGCAGGTAATGGCAACAGGACGACAAGCAGGTAATGGCAACAGGACGACAAGCAGGTATCCGGACTTCGGTCTATAAGCAGGCAACAGGACTGGGGACTCGGGATACTGAGCCATAGTCCTGACTGCAGGGAGGGTTTAAATACCCACCCAGGAAGCACCAGGTGGTGGCTAAGTGCTGGGAGACACCCGCAGGTGAGCACTGGATCAGCATGTTGCAGCACCACCCAGTGGTGGTCTGGTACCTAACAGTTCTTGGCTGCCTGGAGACACCTGCAGGTGAGCACAGGAACTGCAGGACTTTGCTCCAGCACCACATGGAGGCGCTCCAGATCCTAACAACAATATTCTGGCAACAGGAAGTGCATAGGCGTGGCTTCAATACGAAGATCAAGGGAGGAGCAAGGAGTTCAAAGTTCATCAGAAACTAGGTTTACTTGAGGATTACACATGAGAGCAGGCAAGGAGCTCTCCAAGGTGATTCAGTGGGTAGAGCTAGCACCAGACACAGCAGAGGCCCTGGGTTTGGATCTTGACAACTACCTTTGTATGCTTCTCAGTTCCATCTAGTGGCCATGGTGAGGTATTTTCCCAATATTACATTCGACTTGGAAAGAAAATATACCAATATGGCTTATTTATTGTTTATGAACAGACAAGCTTTGTGTGCAAGTTCTGCCCTACATGTGGTCTATTGACTCTATACATCAGTTGGGAAACTGAACGACAAAAGTCCTCTACCAGTCCTCATCTACTGCTGCTTCATGTATAGTTTATGAATCGGAATACATTCTGCGAGTGAAAAGCAATGTTCATATGCAGTATGTACAGTTATATATAAACCGTCTGATTGATGTTTAAGTGGCGAGTCAACTTGAAAACCTGCGAAACTAGTTTCTGAACACAAGAGCCTCCTGGGGCCCCATTAACACGCGTTTAACACCGAGCTTGTGAAGACCTCATGGAAAGCAGAAATAAAGCAATTAAATACCTTCGCAGATCTGTGGCGGTTCTAACCTCCAGGCATGAAAGTGACATTTGAATGTGCGGGGGTTCCGGGACATTGTCCGGTTCCTGGGAAAGAAGTATGTAAAGGAACAAGTTGGTCTGCGGGGGAATGACGGCACTGCGGGGGAATGACGGCGGGGGCAAAGCCAATGATATGAGGTCGATGGAAAGAGAGCGCGGCCTGCTGACACCACACATGATCCGTTTGGGTAATGGAAGCCTATCTCTGGGGTAAAAAAAGAAAAACTCCACTTGCAATGGGGCTAACGGCTTGTTTAGGTCTAGGGGTAAGGTAAAGAAGGCTTCTACGTACCTATTCCCAGTCAGGGCCGGATTCCCCACAAGGCCACCAAGGCCCGGCCTCGGGGCGGCAGGGCGCAGAGGGGCGGTAGCATGTGTGGATTCCCCCGACGCCCGGGAAACGTGCAATTCCGGGCGCCGGGCGGTAAGTTGCTTTCTACATTTAGCCCTGTTTTGGGAAAGCAGGGCTAAATGTAGTGTGAGGAAGTCGGCGCTTGTTCATTCCCACCTGCCCCCCCCTGCCCTTGCCTCTCTCCTCGCTGGCTCCGTCTTCCGTGCTCCGCCGCCGAGTCTCTCCTCACTGGCCGCCGATGTGGTGAGCAGTGTGTACACACTCCGTGTACACAGTGAGAGGGGAGAGCTGTGCTGTGCGGTGCTGCGCTCTTCATCTCTCACCTGTCACAGGAGTTCCAGCACAGTGCTGCGCTAGAACTCCTGTATTGGAGGTGACGGGGTCAATAAAGAGAACCTGTCACCTCCAAATGCCATCACACAGGGGATTGTTAGCTCCTGTGTGATAGCAATAAAGTTAAGTGAAAAAAAAAGAAATTG
>NW_017308307.1:12213-20855 GCF_000935625.1 Nanorana parkeri | reverse complement strand
AAATTAAAAGGTGATTAAAAAGTATAAAATAATAAGAAAAAATTATTAAAAAATAATAAGAAAATAATTAAAAATAATAAAAATGCAAACGATAAGATAAATTAAAAATGTAAAAAGGTAAAATAGAAATAAAGAATATAAAAAATGATAATAAAAGTTAAAAAAAAATAAGAAACAATAAATAAAATAAAACTAACCCTGACGCCCCTGCCATCCGGTTGCCATTCTCCATAGAGGTGGTGGATGGTTGCGGGGAGCGCATTGTGGAACCTGGCCTTGGGGCAGCAGGGAGAGTAAATCCGGCCCTGTTCCCAGTCAGAGCTCCAGCTGCGAGAGAGCCCTCCCGGTGCAGGAAAAAATGCTCCAACCCGGTAAACAATAGGAGAATGGCCGCACAAACGCAGGTTCCACCATTCAGCGTCTTTATTGATAGATCTTAATTCTTTCTTTCGACATACAAATCGGACCCTTATTCCAGATAGGGATCTGGAATAGATTTTAAGGGGGGGGGGGAACCACACAAAAAAAAACACACACACACAAAAATGGTTCCCCCTTCACATCAGAGGCCCCTCTTCATTTCAGGAGACCCTTTCACATCAGAATCCTCCCGTTAGATCAGGAGCCCCCCTTTACATTAGGAGTCAGGCCCGGCGCTACCGCAAGGCAAGCGGCCGCCTGAGGGCGCTGCAGGGTGAGGGCGGAAAAGACAGGGCATTGTGAGAAGTACTCGTACTTGTCAAAATGCCCCGATGCTTGCACTATGTTTTTTTTTTTCCCACTTACCTTCGGTGCGGGAGAGCAGCGTTTAGCAGGCCGGCGACTGCCAGAGGATCCCGACACGCGCTGCACCTCTGGCAGTGGCCGGCCAGCTAAATTAGGACCCCACCTGGAGCTCCTCCCACCGGACCAGCGCTGACTCGCCGCTGCTCTCCCGCGCCGAAGCTAAGTGAAGAAAAAAAACATCCTGATAGGGAGCAGGCCCAGCGCTACAGGTGGTCGGGGAGGAGGGGCGCAAAAATGCGACCTTGCCTGTCTAGGCAAAAATCCTAGCACCGGCACTGTTAGGAGTCCCCTTCACATCAGGAGGCCCCCTTTCACTTTATAGTCCCCCGCTTTCACATCAGAGTCCCCCCTTTCGCATCACAAGCTCCCCTTCACATTAGAAGCACCGCTTTGCATCAGAGCCCCCCCATCATATAAGAAGCCCCCATTCCTATCAGAAGCCCCCATTCCTTTCAGAGGCCCACCCTTTTGAGAAACATTCGAGGCACCCCTGAGAAAGGCAAACGTCACCCTGGTTGAGAGGCTGATCTGAGATGGTTCCCCTTCGTCGTCGGTCCCTCTGTATCTACAAAAGAGAATTTATTGGTATATTGTGTATTTTAAAACGGACCCAAAACCACCAAAATGAGTCAACTCGTTCTTCACACCGTCACCTATTATTAGCCAATTGTGGGCAGCGGGTGGCTAGCACTTCCTGTAGACGATTGTCACCCTCTACTGCAACCCTACTGAGTCCTAGAGCCCCGCTCCGGCTGAGGATAGGTGGCAGCCCACGGTGCGCAGCATTTGTAATGCGTATCTAAACCCAGAAAACAGACAGTGTCATATAATGCAGCTTTCCAGTCCTTAGATGTGGTGGACGCATTTGTTGTTTACACCAGGTGACCTGGCCGGTAACACACTTCCTGTCTTAGGGCGGCTACACTCGCTCCCCCAATGTATCTATAGAAGAAGTCATCGTTGTCACCCCCAAGGCTGCTCCTCTTATTTGGACTACAAATATGTCTTCCTCTATTAATCTCCCCTTACATGTGGGTAGAGGAATTGGTAGTTCATAGAAGACGACCTGGATGGCAGATAAGACTTTTTCGTTTGTGCTTTACGTTCAGCTTAGTGAGAAGGACGCTGTATTTCTGGCTGGATCAACAGGTATGTTCTGTACTTGCTGAAAATTTTATCAGCCTGAAAAAGGAAAACTAATGCAGCCACCCCACCTGAGGACTGCTTAGCTTCAGTATATGACATTTTTGGTTTTGGGCTTAGTTAGAGATGCACCAATAACAGTTTTTCAGTATCGAGTACGAGTACCGATACTTTGCTTTTGATACTGAGTACCAATGCCGGTCCTTCCGCTGACATGGAGCTGGCTTCCCGGGCAATCTGATTGGCCGAGAAGCAGCTCTGTCTGGCCAGCTTGATTGTGCTTGGCCGGGAAACCAGCCCATCAGCATCGAGCCGGCTTCCCTGCCAATCAGGAAGCTTGGAGGCGGGTCATTACTCACCGTCCGGCTTCCTGATTGGTCGGGAAGCTAGTTCAATGCTGATTCAAGCCAGCTTTCCAGCCAATCAGCATCAAGGCCGGCTATTTGGCCAATCAACATTGAGCCGGATGTTCAGCCGGCTCGATGCTGATTAGCCGGTAAGTCGGCCTCCCGGGCCAATCAGCATGGCTCGATGCTGATTGGCCGAAGCCGGCTTCATGTCTAATTAGCATGGAGCTGGTTTCTTGACAAATTAGGAAGCCGGGAGGCGGGTAATTACTCGCCGTCCAGCTTCCTGATCGCACTCCATGTTCCCCTTCCTCTGACTGGAAGTTCCGATACCGGGGAAGGTATCGGAGCATTTGAGCGAGTACTCATACTCGCCCAAATACTCGGTATCGGCACCGGTACAGATACTAGTATCGGTATCGGTGCATCCCCAGGTTTAGTTATGTTTTAAAGGAAAAGTTCACCTTTTTCAAACAATTAATCAAAATAATGAATTTATTATATTTTTTTTTGCATTGGAGCCAGTAATGCATTGCAACCGTCATCAGTGGACGTTGGGTGCAACGCTCTGGCTCTTGCAGATACTCCGCCCCGGTCCCTGTCTGCACCAAGGTACGGACTTTCACTTACAGGAGCGGGAGGAAGAATGAAGGGAGTACAAGGGCCGTAATGTCAACGCACTTGCACTCACATTGGAGAGTGGTGCGCTGGCTGGTGGATCCCATAAAGTCAGGAAAAGTCAGACCCCCGGTAACACAGCGGAACTGTATTCAGAGAGGAGCACAGGAGAGGCTTTTCTGGCTTCTAAATGCATCATTGGTGGTTTTGTGGTGTCTTCTTTCAGGCGAGACCTTTACTTATAAAATGTTAATACGGGATGCATCCTCGTTTTTAAGTGAAGGCAACAATGGCGATATCAGATAGCTGAAAGCTTATAAAGATAACAAGTTCCTGTGCCGGGCAGACTGTTTAAAATGCGATATTGAACCGTACAGAGTGCTGCATTACTGGAGGTGAGTTTGTGTTATGAAGTGCAGCGTGTCGAGAGTCAGCTATTCTCAGCAGTCTCTCTTCAGTTTTAGCTGCTCGATAAGGAAGGCGGAAACAATTCTTTTTTTTTTATTCACATCTCTCATTAAAGGAGAACTATGATTACCCTAAGGAGAACTATGGGGAAAAGCCCTGACCCCATAGTTCTCCTTTAAATATAATAAATTAAAATAGAGCAGATATACACACATATATACAGTACATATAAATATATATTATACATTTATGTGAATATTAGGGCTGCAACAACTAATCGACATAATCGATTATAATCGATTATTGAAAAAGTTGTCAACTATTTCAATCATCGATTAATCGGCTTCCGATTGGTTACCCCTGTTCACGGCTCCATTTTGTAGTCCTCTATAGCCGGTGCCATTCTGCATCCATTGCTATATAATTTTACACTTTTCATTTCACTATATTGCACACCACACTTTCTTTTTTTTCTTTTTTACTTCCACCGCTCCAAGCTTGCTCCTGTGATGGACTGCAATCTCAATACAAACTAGTAGTCCCATCACCGGAGCCATTTTTAAAAATATATTTTATTTTCTATCCGATTAACCGATTAATCGAACTTAATAATCGGCTAACTAATCGATTTTGAAAATAATCGTTAGCTGCAGCTCTAGTGAATATAATAAAATAAATAATATACACTCATCAGCTATAACATTATGACCACCCGCCTAATAATGAGTAGGTCCCCCTTTTCCTGCCCTGCTGAGGCATGGACTCCACTAGACCTCTGTAGGTGTGCTGTGATATCTGGCACCAAGCCGTCAGTAGCAGATCCTTTAAGTCCTGTAAGTTGCAAGGTGATCGGCCTCCATGGATCGGACTTGTTCTTCCAGCACATCCCGCAGGTGATCGATTGGATTGAGATCTGGAGAATTTGAAGGCCAGGTCATCACCTCAGACTCGTTGTTGTGTTCCTCAAACCATTCTTCAACCATGTTTGCAGTGTGGCTGGGCTTATCATCCTACTGGAAGAGGTCACTGCCATCAGGGAATACTGTTTCCATGGAGGGGTGTACATTGATGAATGAGAATACATCAGCCTATCCTTCCTTATATTCTTAGACCATTGGGATCCACCTTAGGACCCGCTGACTATTCTGATGGAGGCTCACCATTTAACCCGCTGGCTTTCTGACTCTGAGACACTTTTTGTTACTCTGACCCCCTTGCAATTGACCCATCACTATGTTGTGCAGTGTTGCAATTACAAATGTTTCGGCATTCTCATGTTTACTTCTTTTGTTTGTATTGGTATGACACAAAATTAACAGCTTTTTGTTGCGGCCCATCATTCTTCTGTTTTCACAAAAAGACAGACACGGAGAGACTAAGCGGAGGGGCTACATGACTGGGGGGAGGAATAGTCCCGGGAGAAAGGGTTAAAAATAAATAGGAATAGCTGCTCTTACCTGATTGGATATGGGAGTCAGGTGTCCGGGAGGAGCCGCATGGGAAGGAACTGCGAGGGCTGAGGGACGTCCTCTTTCTGGAAATCGACGAAGGAAGCAGGTTGTCCCACCCTCTTTTGTCATAGCAGCTTGGCGGGTTAGGGGGTCTTTGGGGGGTCTACAAAATCTGAGTTCATTACAAAAATGGGGGGTCACTTTAAAAGCTTTTACAGCTCATCAGTTAAGTGTTATCAGTGATGGATGGCCCTAAAATGATTGATCTCACTGCGACGTTCGCGGCGATACGTAAGATGTGCGGCGTAATGGGCGCAAACGTTTTCGCACATAGGCGCATTTGACGCATGTGTATATGGAGGGGGGGGGTGTTTGTTATTTTACATTTTTTTTATTTGTAATTATTTTTTCAAGCTTCTTTATTTTTTTTTGTTTACGCTTTATATTTTTCTTAAAAAATAAAAATAAAACTAACCCAGTCCCCCCCCATCTAGTTGCTATTCTCTATTGAGGAACCTGGTCTTGGGGCAGCAGAGGGAGTAAATCCGACCCCGTATAGACCTCTGATGTTTCTCCAAACAGAACGTATCACGATAGTCACCAAGGAGCTTGTCATCGCCTGTGACACTAAACTCCGGAGTTAAATCTTAAAAACACATTTAAGTCCCTGAACTCTGAACAACAATGTCTCTTATTTGTTACATAGTTACATAGTATTTGAGGTTGAATAAAGACATTAGTCCATCAAGTCCAACCTATTAGGATCTCATTCTAGTACTGCTGGACAAGACATCTGAATTAGTGTTAGTGCATCCACTCCTTCTGCTGGCACCGCATGATATTGCTGCCACCCTTAACCAGACCAAACCAAAACACCTATCCTCTGCCAGACATCTGAGACTACAGATATCTCTGCTGATCCCAGACAATGTCACCCTCCAGCGCTGCACCACTCTGAACCCTGCTACGCTTCTCCCACTTTCAAGGGGGGAAGCACAAGAGGAGGGAACTGAGGAAGAAGAAGGTTCGGAAAAAGGACATGAGGAGGGAACTAAGGAAGAAGCACAGGAAGGTTCGGAACCGGGACATGACTGCTTGGAAGTCATGCACGCCGAAACCACACTCCTCCCCACAGTGAATGATACACCCCTGGTTGAACTGGACCTTACCCTCTTTGTTGACGGTTCCAGACGTGGACAATCTGGGTAAGTATCACACAGGCTGTGCAGTGACAACCGTGGATCAGATCCTACAGGCGGATCCCCTGCCGCCTTCCATGTCTGCCCAGGAAGCAGAACTTCAAGCCCTCACTGCTGCATGCAAACTGGCAGAGGGGAAAAGAGCGAAGATCTACACAGACACCAGATATGCCTTTGGGGTGGCACATGACTTTGGAATCATCTGGAAGATGCGAGGCTTCCTAACGGCCGCTGGAACACCGGTGAAACATGGGCCAGCCATCAAGGAATTGATGGAAGCTTTGCTCCTGCCCGAACAGTAGACCTGTGTGATTCGTTTCGTTACGAATCAAAATTTGTAAGAATTTTCATGAAATTCGTAAATTCGGAAGCATCCAAAATCCGAATTGCAGTTTCCGAATTATATCCGAAATACGAAATTCCGTTAACGAATTTCGGATCCGAATTTCTTTGAAACAGGAACTAATATTACCCCTTTAAATGAGGTTGAACAACATGACAAGATTTTTTTTTAAATCCGAAATACGGATCCGCTGCTGCTGAGAGTTGCATTACAATACACAGGCAGGAAATATGAAATTCCGTTGACGTATTTTCGTTCCGTTACGAACATTCGTTATATAGAAGTAAAAAAGCAAAGTACATTTATATTGGAGTTGATGATAGTTTTTTTTAAAATACGAAATACGAAATTCGGATACGGAATCCGTTAATGGAATTCATATTTCGTTTTGGTTGACCAATCAGAGGTTTTCTCTTCTGCTGCTGAGAGTTGCATTACAATACAGGCAGGAAATATGAAATTCCGTTGACGTATTTTCGTTCCGTTACGAACATTCGTTATATTGAAGTTAAAAAGCAAAGTACATTTATATTGGAGTTGATGGTAGTTTTTTTTTAATATGAAATACGAAATTCGGATACGGAATCTGTTAACGGAATTCGTATTTCGGATAAAAAAACAACTACCACACCGACTCCAATAATAACAAAGGTATTTTTCCTTTTTAACTTCATCATAACGAATGTTCGTAAAGTTACGAAAATGTGCCGAAACTAACGAAAATTCTTATTTCGTACGAATCCGAATTGAGTTTCGGATACGAATGACGAAATACAAAATAACGGATATTCCGAAACTGAAAACACATTTTTTGCCGGCGCACAAGTCTAACGAACAGGTGGCTATTCTAAAGGTCAAAGCACATGGGAAGCTAGATTCTGAGGAAGCCCGAGGCAATCACCTCGCGGACACCCCAGCAAAACAAGCTGCAAGGAAACAGCTGAAAGTTGATGAAGAAGTAGCAGGAACAGTCCTGGCCGTCCATATACCAACAGATGAGGCCTACCTAATCTCAATGCAGAAAGGAGTACATACAGAAGAGAGTCTGAGCTGGGGTAACAAAGGAGCAGTCTACGAGAATGAACTGTACAAAGTGAGAGGGAAAGTCTGTTTACCCAAGTACATGTACACAGCAGTGGTGCAATGGGCCCATGGAAGTGGACACCTGTCAAAGAACTTGATGAATTCACTCATCAGCAAGTACTACTGGGCCCCTGGAATAACTACAGCGACCAAGAACTACTGCAATTCATGCACAATATGCGCCAAATGCAACCCAGGGAGGATGGAGAGAGCACCACAAAAACACCTGGCCAAACCTCTGTACCCATTTCAAAGAATACAAATAGACCATATCCAGATGCCAAAAAGTGGCCGATATGAGTATGCCTTGGTGATTGTGGACATGTTTTCAGGGTGGCCAGAGGCCTACCCTGTAACTAACATGACAGCAAGGACACTCCTGTCTGAGGTAGTGTGTAGATACGGGGTTCCAGACCAAGGCCCCGCCTTCACAGCTACCTTGACCAATATGGGCTGCCCTGGGGACCACCTTAGCCTACCACACACCATACCATCCTCAGAGTAGTGGCAAGGTGGAGAAAATGAACGGCACTCTGAAGGCCAGAATGCTCAAAATGGCTCAGGAAACTGATATGAGCTGGCCAGATAGTCTGCCCATTGCCCTGTTCAGTGTCAGATACACACCAAGGGGAGAACACTCTTTATCCCCTTATGAAATATTGTTTGGTTCAGCCCCCAGACTTGGTTGTTATTTTCCACAACAGTTACAGTTGCAATCTGATGTGTTAACAAATTATGTGACTGCATTATCACGTGAATTAACCCGTATCCATGCACAAGTGTTTTCTTTCATTCCAGATCCTGAGTCAGATACCGGGACTCGCAGCTTGCTACCTGGAGATTGGGTGTTAGTAAAGAAATTTGTGAGAAAACATTCCCTTGAACCCAGATATGATGGTCCCTTCCAGGTCCTGCTAACCACGGCCACATCTGTCAAGTTGGCTGGGAAGAACACTTGGATTCACGCCTCCCACTGCAAGAAAGTCCCAGCCCCTGAGGATAGGGCACCGTCTACGCCATGATGTCCATAATATATATCCTTCTTCTGATGGGGTTGGTGGGAGCTCAACAAGTAGCCATCACACGAAATGACAAGTCACAGACCACGTTCTGGTACCACTCATCCATCACACATGTAGCCACATTACCCACATGTGTACATAGATGCCATAGGAGTCCCAAGGGGGGTCCCAGACGAGTTCAAGGCTTGAGACCAGGTAAAAGCAGGTTTTGAGTCCTTGATTCCCATAATTACTGTCAACAA
>NW_017308307.1:5313-11796 GCF_000935625.1 Nanorana parkeri | reverse complement strand
CCCATTGCCCTGTTTAGTGTCAGATACACACCAAGGGGAGAACACTCTTTATCCCCTTATGAAATATTGTTTGGTTCAGCCCCCAGACTTGGTTGTTATTTTCCACAACAGTTACAGTTGCAATCTGATGTGTTAACAAATTATGTGACTGCATTATCACGTGAATTAACCCGTATCCATGCACAAGTGTTTTCTTTCATTCCAGATCCTGAGTCAGATACCGGGACTCGCAGCTTGCTACCTGGAGATTGGGTGTTAGTAAAGAAATTTGTGAGAAAACATTCCCTTGAACCCAGATATGATGGTCCCTTCCAGGTCCTGCTAACCACGGCCACATCTGTCAAGTTGGCTGGGAAGAACACTTGGATTCACGCCTCCCACTGCAAGAAAGTCCCAGCCCCTGAGGATAGGGCACCGTCTACACCATGATGTCCATAATATATATCCTTCTTCTGATGGGGTTGGTGGGAGCTCAACAAGTAGCCATCACACGAAATGATAAGTCACAGACCACGTTCTGGTACCACTCATCCATCACACATGTAGCCACATTACCCACATGTGTACATAGATGCCATAGGAGTCCCAAGGGGGGTCCCAGACGAGTTCAAGGCTTGAGACCAGGTAAAAGCAGGTTTTGAGTCCTTGATTCCCATAATTACTGTCAACAAAAATGAACTGGATAAATTACATATATTACAACCAGCAGCGGTTCGTGAATTATACGAGAGATGCCCTGCAGGGAATTGCTGACCAATTAGGCCCCACCTCTTACATGACATTCCAAAACAGGATGGCCTTAGACATGATTCTAACGGAGAGGCGGGGTGTATGCAAAATTATTAAAGACACGGGAACCTGCTGCACGTACATCCCAGACAACACTGGCCCAAATGGTAAAGTTACCATAGCCATTAAGAAGCTAGCAGACGGGGCGTGTCCTGCACATGGCTGAATAGGCTGCATAGCGTGAGAGGTCCGTGGTGCCACTACCCTACAGATGACCTTACACGACTTTTACCAATCTTTTTTTGACCCACCTGACGATGTCGAATCGCAGGAAAGAGGGGGGACCCCCCTCGCAAAGGGGAACCCCGTCCCTGCAGCGTTATTTCTCCTCCACGAGAACCTGGAACCGCAGCCGCGTCCAATCCAATATGGCGGCGGAGGGTGAACCACCATCCTCGCCACGAGGCTCCACCCGATCCCTCTCCCCGGCCCTTAATGGGATGCCATCGGGCATGCGGTCGCCCCGGCTATACGACTCCGATTCCATGGATGTGGATCAGTACCCGCCCCGCGACCCTCTGACAGATGTACCGCGGGAATTCCGGGCGCTCCTGAGATATCTGCCCACGAAGGAAGACTTTGCGGCCTTGATCACAAGGTTGAAGTGTCACACTTCAACAGGACCTGCATAAAGTCCGCCAGGAGGTTCAGGCGGTGTCCGCGGAGGTCTCCACGGTTACTGAGTCCTGTGCAGCGATCGAGGCTCGTGTTCAGCGCCTGGAACAGGCCCAGCCGGGCCCGTCACCTCACCTCGCATCCTGCAGCTACAGATGGAAGACCTGGAGGACCGCAACCGCCGCCAAAACATCCGGATCTGGGGGCTCCCGGAGGCGACCTTGCCAGCGGACCTGCGGTCCACCGTACAGGCCATTTTTGGCTCACTTTTACCAGAGGCCACCCCGGACTCCATCCTGATGGACAGGGTCCACGGCACCATTGGCCCTGTACCTGCAGATCCTTCCTGCCCGCGTGATATCTTTGCCGCCTGCACTATTTCACAGTGAAAGAGGACATCCTGCGGCAGGCCTGGTTGAAAAGACCCGTTGAGTTTGATGGGGCCCAGCTACAGATCTTACCGGATATCTCCAGGAACACCCTCCGACGTCGGGCCCTCCTTCGTCCCCCCCTAGATGCAATCCGTCAGTCTGGGGCCATCTACCGCTGGGGCTACCACTTACGTCTCCATGTCTGCAAAGATGGGTCCACATTCCAAGTCCGCACGTCGGAGGATGTACTGGCCTTGTGTGAGTTCCTGGGCATACCGGCTCTTCACCTTCCCGACTGGCTGGCCTACTTCCCGGATGACCAGGCCGCAACACCGAAGCCCCGCAGGGCCCGTCGGGCCAGACATTCCCCCTCTCGGGACCGACCCGGGGGCACACCTGATGAGGTCATGGAGGCGGCGGAACCGTAGGCATGGTGAGACTTTATCCCTCTGTCCATCTCTTTTTTTATACTCTCCCACCCCTGCCTGAGCGTTCCAAACCTACCCAGCCTATGGACTAGACTCGGGCCAGTTATACCCATTGCCGTAACGGTCCCCGGAGCGTCTCCCCAGGCCTACCACCACTACTAACTCGTGGAGTCACATCCCATCCCTGGGGGTTGTCGGTTTTGGCCTACTCTTTTGATCGGTCCTCCCCGGAGACGCTTCTACTCCTCGAGTTGTGAGTGAGAGGTCCATTGAGATGTGAAGATGGGTTCTGCCTCGAGTCCAGCATCCAGGAGATTTGTTTCTTGATACGTGTTGGGGGGAGGGTTTTTCCCCTGCCTGCAATGTCCTCTGGGTTTACCCACTGTCGGGGAGCCGTGCAGCGGTTCCGCGGTGACCGGGGAGGGTTGCATGCCCGGAACCCTGGGCGTTTACCACTGGCTCCAGTGGGAACTGGTTCCGGGGGGTTCGGGTTTGAGTTGCCACCTGCTCCGGTGCCTACGCCGGGCCCTCGGGCTCCTTGACACAGGGTCGGCCAACCACCATGTCAGGTGGTCATGCTATATGCCATTAATGTTGTTATACAGGTTGTTTGAAATGTTGTGTTGTTTTGAATATGCTTCCTTGTGGTACCCACGGAGCACCACTCCGCCTAGGTGTAGATTCGTTACCCCCACTAGTTGGTCCCAAGAGTGCCTTTATGGGCCATTGGGACGTCGAACTGCGGTTCACGCCTTAGCCTCAATGTGCCCCGGCGTTCTTTCCCCCCACCCAGTACACCATTCCCATCCCATCGTCCCTGTCACCTTTCCGGGAGGGCACCCTAATCTTGGGAGGGGATTTCAATTTGCACCTGGATCCTGAGACAGACTCCACCAACCTGACCTCCCACCTGCCCTTTTCCGCCCTGCGGCGACTGCGGAAACTATTTCACTCGCACCAATTGGCCAACGTGTGGCGGATGCAGCACCCCACGACTAGGGATTACTCATTCCACTCACTGGTCCATGACACATACACCCATATATATTTTTTCCTAGTCGCTCATGGTGCCCTACCTTCGGTATGCACCATGGAGATTGGGAACATTACCTACTCGGACCATGCTCCAATCCTGCTGACCCTTGAATTGACCCTGCTGCCTCCGCGCGGTTGGCGCTGGCGACTGAACGAAACGCTTATGCAAGATCCCGGCCTTCTCCCGGAGATCCAAGGTGATTTGCGACTATACTTTGATCTCAACTCTACCCCGGACTCCTCCCCGTACATGGTATGGGAGGCCCATAAGGCCTACATTAGAGGGACCCTCATAAAGCTCGGGGCCAGACGTAAGAAACAGATACTGGACCAACAGACCGCACTTCTAACACAGATCCACTCCCTGGAAATCCTCCATAAAAGACGACGTGACCCAGCTGTCCTGGCTCAGCTGCTGGCAGCCCGAGAAGCCCTCCGCTCACTTGGGATGGACAAGGCCAAGGCCACCCTCACCAAGTGCCGTATGCACTTCTATGAATACGGTAATCAATGTAGCCGCTCCCTCGCCCAAGCGTTACGCCAGCAGTGCGCGCGGACCTTTATCCCGGTGATTAAAAACTCGGAGGATCACCCTTGCCACCTGGCGGAAGACATAGCCGCAGCGTTCCGCGATTATTATGCTACCCTCTATAACCTACCGGGCCCACAATCCGCTGCGGCCCTGACCTCACGTCAACGACGCATTCGTTCCTATTTGACGGAGTCCACCATGCCCTGCCTACCCCCGAGGTCTGTTTATGCCTGGAAGATCCGTTTTCCATGGAGGAGCTAGAGGTAGCACTCAAACAAACCAAGATGTAAAGCCCCAGGCCCTGACGGGTTCACTCTCGCATACTATAAAAAGTTTCCCACCCTACTCCGCGGCCGTATGCTTGAGGCTTGGAATGCGATCCGGGAGTTGCACGCCCTTCCCAGGGATGCTCTCGCGGCTCACATAACGATGATCCCTAAACCAGATAAGGACCCCACGGCCTGTCCCAGCTACCGCCCCATCTCTCTCCTTAACGTGGACATCAAGCTGTTTGCGAAGGTTCTGGCCACACGACTTCTTCCGTATCTCCCCTCCCTGATCCACCCGGACCAGGCAGGCTTTGTCCCCACCAGGGAAGCTAGGGACAATACTGTTAGGGCCCTTAACATCATCCACTCGGTCCGGTCGAAGGCCTCCCCATATCTACTATTGATGACTGATGCGGAGAAGGCCTTCGACAGGGTCGACTGGTCCTTTCTTCGCCTTACCCTGGAGCACATCGGGCTGGGCAAGGGCATGCTATCTTGGATCCTAGCTCTTTACTCGAACCCTACGGCCTGCATAAGCGTGAATGGTATCTTATCTGCACCCCTCACCATAGGCAACGGTACCAGGCAGGGATGCCCACTCTCCCCCCTCATTTTCACTTTGATGCTTGAGCCGCTGTTGCATACCATCCGGGCCCACCCGGACATCAAGGGCATCACAGTAGGGCCCCTCCAACATAAAATAGCTGCCTACGCAGATGACCTGCTGTTTTTTGTCTCGTCCCCAGACACCACGCTACCCAATTTGACATGTGCCCGACGCCAATATGGCGATCTTGCCAACTTTCATATCAACACTCAAAAATCGGAAGCCCTCAATCTGACAATACCTACACAGATGCTCTCCCGTATTCGGCAGAACTTCCCGTACCACTGGGCCCCCGCCGCCATCAAATATTTGGGCGTAAAACTCCCCCGCGATCTCTCCCAACTATATAGCCTAAACTTTCCACCTCTGCTACTGAAGGTTAAATCAGATCTAGAGGGCTGGGCCAGAAACACGTTCTCCTGGACTGGTCGGTGTAATGTTGTAAAACAGAACATCCTTCCACGCTTCCTCTATCCCTTCCAGGCCCTACCAATACGAATCCCTCGGGCTTACTTCCGCTCCCCCCAAGCAGCAGTATCCTCCTTTGTTTGTGCAGGTAGGACCCCCAGACTCCACCTGTCGGTCCTTCGACGGCCAAAGCTGGCGGTACTGGTGATCAATGTTAACAATGCCGTAGTAGTTCTATGTGTTTATTACAATTAGCAGAGTTCTCTGTATTTCTGATGTGACATACTGTGACACACTTACTCTTGTTCGTTGTTATATGATGAAACTGATCAATAAAGAATTTATAAAAAGAAGCTAGCAGACCTGTCAGTGGAACTAAAGAAGAATTCAGGTATCACAGACCCATGGGACCAATATTTTAATTGGATGACAGGTTGGCAGAAAGCATTAGCCCAAGTAGGTGTGGTGATTCTCATTGTTCTGATCTTTGTCAGCCTAGTAGTCTGCTGTGTGATCCCCTATGCCAAAAAATGAATGGGTAAAGCGGTGCATGAGAGTACTTTGACCCCAACCATGATACAGGTAGAACAGGAGACCTACCTGAGTGATGACGAGAAACCATATTCCCCGTTACGATCCTTGTCCCCCAATTATAATGTTATTACACCTTAGTTTAGTAAGAGTAGGGACAGAGACCACCTGACTGTGCACACTGACATGTTGGGACCAGAGGTGGATTAGCCCCTAGGATGGCCCCTACACATGTAAAGAAAAGAGTTCCGGGGTGTGTGCCAGGTGATAGGTTAAGGGACAGGTAAATGTATCTACATAGAAATAGCCATTTTAGGGGGGACTGTGAAGGAATATGGATCATATCAAGAAAATGTCCTTTTCTATGTTTTGAATATGTTTCATTTGCTTCCTGGCTTTGTGACTTTCCTCACTCAGCTTTTAGCGTTGCTATGCGTAACCAAGAGATATAACCTGTATTCGGGACTGAGCCGAGGATACATGAAAGGAATGCCGAGGGAGGATGCTACAAGCAGAAGACATCTTTGACTAACCAATTAGCGAGAGACACAAGACTTTAACTAACAGCTCCTCTAGTTTGCCCAATAGTACAAGACATTTAGAGATAACAGATGTAGGCATATGTGTGACAAACACTCTCCTGTTATCTGTGTATAAAAGAGAGAGACCGCCCTGAATAAATTAGAACTTTCATAGACCGTTAACCCTGAGTTTGTGATTTCTCTGGTGCACCGAACACAACATAATTAGGAACAGCAGCAGACATCTTGTGTGAACCCAGTTGTGGTTCTGATCCATTTCACTAACACCCCCCCTTATCACCTGGCTCAACTTGGGTTTTCACTAACACCCCCCCCCCTTATCACCCGGGTCAACTTGGGATTTCACTAACACCCCC
>NW_017308307.1:0-5105 GCF_000935625.1 Nanorana parkeri | reverse complement strand
ACCCCCCGGGGCAACTTGCCCGTTTCCCAACCCCCCCCCCTTATCACCCGCGTCAACTTGGGATTTCACTAACACCCCCTCCCCCCTTATCACCCGGGTCAACTTGCCGGATCACTCATTTTGTGTTTATTAAAAATCTTACAATCAACAACTTATTTACATAAAACCATAAATAATAAAATTGAATATTACGTACATAATAGTACCATCATTCTCGTACATAAAGAAAAAACCAAGGCAACTGCCATAACAAAACAAAAACAAAAAAACCCATAACAAAAAACTAAAAAAAATCTGTTTACAAACCCAGGATATTGTCAGATTAAGAAACTCACCCAACACCTATGCATGTAGCCTTTTTTTCAAAATGCATTTTATACCCAAAATCTAATGGGAGTGGAAAAAGGACAGACAGAAAGCCAGATACCCAGAGATTAACAGACAGAAGCTAAGGAGGCCTCCACGCCTTTATCCAGGCCTCCCGCCTCCATCTGTCCCTCTCAAGAACCCGAATCTTCCCAACCTCACCGAGAATATCGTGCACCACCACCTCAACAGGGAGGACTTTATGTCGTAAGGTCACCTGACACCGTGCATTCCACGTGAAGTATCGGACAACTATACTAACTAAAAATAATGTGTCCAAATCAAAATCCCTGCAAGTCGTGAATGCCCCATACACCCACTCAGCATAAGTCATATGGGAAAGGAAGGGAACACCCAGAGTCCCCCCTACCCTTTTGTAGACCTCTATATTGAAGGGGCAATGAAGTAAAAAGTGGTCCATGGACTCCACTCTACCCGCACATTCTTCTCTAGGACAATCCCTCTCATTCATACAGCGGTACGTCAAATTGCCCCTCACATATAGTCTCCCATGAAACGCACGCCAGGCCAGATCCCTAAATTTTAAGGGTATCCTTTCTAAATTAATCAAACGTAAACCCTCCCTCAATACATGGCCTGGGCAATCCTTCAAGGCCAGTGGCTCACAAAAGACAGAGTCCAGAACTCTCCTCTCAAGGAGTTTCCTTGGAAGAGACCTGATATCCTCCGCAGTCACTTGCCACTGCCTAAGTATTTTCAGGCACGGGGCAACGTAAGCCGGGAGCTCACCATGTCGTACCCTCAGGCTTTTCACTGGTCCACCACTCTCCCAGCTCCGCAGAAAAGGCCTAAACCAAAATTGGAAAATACCCACCCAGCCAGGTGGTCTCTCTGCCAGCATGTTTCCAAGATTATATTTCAAAAACATCAGAGAGAAAAACACCACGGGATTGACCATTCCCAGGCCACCCTTCTGCCTGGGAAGATAAGTCACGCCTCTTTTAATCAGATTCAGCTTGTTCCCCCATAACATCTGAAAGAAACAGCTATAGATCCTGGTATAGAGAGACACTGGCAAAATGCAAATGAAGCTGACATACATAAAACATTGGAATCAGGTATGTCTTGATCAAATCCACCCTTTCCTCTAAAAGGAGTCGCCACCCCTTCCAGCTTGCCACCCTGGCATCGGCATCCTTCAGCCTGCTTTCCCAATTTGCAAGACCATAGTCTCAAGGGCCAAATTCGATGCCCAATACCTTGATTTTCTCCTGGGGCACTGGGAAGACATCCGGAAGAATGAAGCTCTCACTTTCCACACCCATCCAGAAAGTTTCGCTCTTCTCCTGGTTGACTTACGAACCCGAGGCCTCCGCATATTGATTCATCGCTGAGACCACCTCCTGTGCCTCCTCCGTCCCAGAGACAAAGACAGAAACATCATCAGCATAAGCTACAACCCTTAAGGGGGGCTCACCAGCAATGCCCAATGGCACTCCACCAAACGGTCCACACTCTAACCTTCTGATGAAAGGGTCGATTGCAAACACATATAGCAGAGGACTCAAGGGGCATCCCTGGCGCACACCTGAGCCAACTTCGAAAGACTGCCCAACCCAACCGTTCACAAGAGGAAAACTTTCAGACCCTCTGTATAAAGTTCTCAGCCAATCGATAAATCCTCCCTCCAGGCCATATTTGCCAAGAAGAAGCCATAGGTACTCGTGATTGACCCGATCAAAAGCTTTAGCCTGATCCAATGCCAGCAAATATTTCCCCAAGCCAGAAGCCCTGCACCGCTCCAAGGCCTCCCGAATGGCTATCACTGCCGAAAAAGTGCTTCTACCCTGGACCCTGGAGTGCTGGTGCCGAGACAAACATTCATTTGCTATTGAAGATAAACGGCAAAAAAAATTTTTGCCAGTATCTTCCTATCAACATTGAGAAGACTGATGGGGTGCCAATTCTCAATCCTGGAAGGATCTTTGCCTTTTGACGAGAATTACAGCAGACTGCCTCATGGAGGGAGGGAGAGAGCGATCCCTCTTGCAAACAGCCATTCATAACCTCCACGAGATAAGGAGCCAGAAGGGATTTGAAACTCTTATAAAATTCGGCTGTCAACCCATCTGGTCCTGTCGACTTTTTGATAGCAAGCTTGTCTATTGCCTTAACTACCTCTTCAGGAGTGGGAACTACCATCAGGATGATTTAGATAGACGTTTCTTAGCCTGAATACTCTCCTCCCTACTCGGAGAGCCAATACGCTTAGAAACACCTTGGGATTCCTCCTCCATAGAAGAGAGAGAAACTTTGCTCAAAAGATCATCCTCCTCGGAAAGGACACCAAACATATTAGATAAGGACACAGTCTCAGAATCAGAAGAAATAGATTTTCTTTTTTTCCTCCTTTTGCCCTTCCTCTTCCTATCTTCCAGCCATTCCGAATCTTCTTTTGTTAGGCCAGAAGGCAATGGCCCTTCCTCCACTCCCTTGTTCTCTTCCCCCTCCCCTACCACCTTCCTTCCTGACTCCACACGGCCCCCAAAGGAACCCCTGTGACGCCTCAGAAGGGGGATTGGCATCACCACCACAGACTCCTCCCTTCTATCAGACTGCCCCACCTTACCAGAGACAGACACAGAAGGATTTGACATGGGCACAGGGCGCTCAGAGGACATTTGAGGTAAAACAGACTGGCGTGGCACTGACATACACTGGGAAGGTGTTGACAGAGACATTGATACATTAGGGATCACGGGGTTAGACATAACAGAGATGTTTGCTGCATCCCCCAAGGTAACAGATTCCTCCATGTCCAGTTCAAAACCCTCACCAACTCTGGCTGATTATGTACGGCCTCAGGACACTGGCTGTAGGGATAACCCACATCATTACAAAGATTGCAGCGTATGATGTTGCAATCTTTAGCCAAGTGCCCTAGGCCCTGACATAACGAACACTTCAAGGCCGGACATGAAGAGGCAAAATGCCCCTCGGTACCACATTTATTGCACAGCTTAGGCTGGCCAGGGTAAAATATTGTTAACCTGTCCCTGTCAATAAATGCAGATGAGGGTAGGTGCTGGACCACGTTACCAATTACTTTTAATCTCAGCTGTACTGCCCATCCGCCCGTCCATATCCCTCTGTCATCCACAATTTTCTTCATGGGACTTAGTACCTCCCCATACCTCCTGAGCCAGACCACTAAGTCTCCTTGTGGTATTGATTCATTTCTCACCAATATGGTTATGTTTTTTATTAAAGGCTGTCGGGAAACTAATTTGGGCATAAGCCCCTGCCAGTCCGGCAGACCCCTACAAACATGTTCATAATTCTCCCAAAAAACATCCAATGACAAGTCATATTCATAGGAGCCCGCCGGACTGATCAGGGCAAAAACATCCTCTGCCTTGAACCCCATTGCTAAGATTTTATCAACAACAGCCCGTCTAAAGGCTGGTACACCTTTCCCCTCCCATCTCAATTGAACCACATTCCTGCGCTGGAAAGTAGTTGGAGCAGGAAAGACATTTTTAGAAACATTTCTTGTTGCAGATTTCCTACCCACCCCGGCAGCTGCATTTGCATAACTTCTTACACCAGAAACAACAGCCATAGAAAAAAAAAAGTCATTGCAAACTTCAGCAGACATTTGACCCTGTACCTCCCTCCTCCCTGTCTGCATAGTGTCTATCCCAGATGCTTCTGCTGAATCAGCAACTTCACCACCAACAGTCACCTGACCAGCCAGTTCATCTGCCTACCTTTTCAGCTGGCAGCAAGACAGTCTCAGGACCTGAATCCATACAAACAATCTGGGCTTCTGTAGCATTGCTACCTCCAGAAATAAAGGATTTTTCTTGCTGTTGTGTCAGTTCTTGATTTCCTAACGGTGCCTTTTCCTTAACAGGGAAAACTTGCTCTGCAGCCTCCTGCATCTCAGGAACACCAGGACATTCCTTTCTCTAATCGGCGATTCCAGCTCAGAGATGAACTCTAGTACCCCAAAGCCACCAACCTCCTGCTGTGATACTGAAACACAGCCTTGCTGAGGAGGGAGGGTGGTAGAAACCGTTACCGACCATAGTTTCAAAAGGTCCTGAGGGAGCCAAAGTGCTGGAAAATTCTTCCACTTCCCCTTCCATCTCAGCTCCCCTCTCTGTTGCCTCGGGCATTTCTGGGGTACTCTTACTCAATGTACTGAACTGAACTCCACGCCTCCTTCTGTTAAAACGGTCCTCATTCTTGTACTTCTCTCTGAAAGGCCCGCTGCTTTCGATCAGAGAGCTCACCAAGTCACTCTGCTTTCTAAAGGCCTGATCCAGCTCCTTCAAGTCTGCCTTAAACAAATACCTTTTGTTGCTCCAAGCATTAGCATATTGATCCTTAATTCTCCTGTATTCTGCTTGAATGGCAGCCAATCTTTCCTCCTCCTTGGAGATTCTCAGGATCTTGTCAGATACCCTGGCCCTGAAAGCCGGTAGGGTCTCATCTTTCCTGGGACCATATCCTAGGTCCTTCATCTTTCCTCTACTAGGCCCAGACCTGGGCCTTCCCAGGGAACCACCTCCAGGGTCCTCCACCGGATCCAGCATACTACGTGGGGAAGAGCAGTAAAATTTAGCCCCTGGTCTCTGGAAGTGAGAGAGCTTAGGATCAGCAACGTAGCAGTCCGTAATCCCCTCCCCTTTTCACCCAGGTCAACTTGGGATTTCACTAACACCCCCCACTCCCCTTATCACCCGGGTCAACTTGGGATTTCATTAACACCC
>NW_017308306.1:227916-229630 GCF_000935625.1 Nanorana parkeri | reverse complement strand
CGCACCCATCATCCACCTACACCGCTGACCCATACCCGGACTCCCCTCCCATCCCCTATTACTGTTAAAATGATTAACAGTAATAGACGGGCGTGTGTACTGGGATTTGTAGTGCTTCAGATGCTAAAAGGTCCTTAGTGTCCCAACCTTTCTTACTGCTGCGAGTTCTAAGAAAACTTCTAGAATCCCTTTTAAAATCAATATACAGGCGACCCCTGGAGGACAGTCAGCAGTACAGCATGTTGTATTACAGTTTGGTGCCCCCTAGAGGACAGTCAGCAGTACAGCATGTTGTATTACAGTTTGGTGCCCCCTAGAGGACAGTTAGCAGTACAGCAACCATTTGTAAAGTGTTAAATTAATTATTAGACAATCATTTGCTGGACTTTACAGTCAGATTTGTTGCATTTATAAAACACATCCGCCGCCATTTACATTTGGCTAAATTATGACTTTATAAAAAAATCCAACGTAATATAATCTGAAATTATCAAGATTTGGTGTTATTATTTATCACATGCACTTACCATGACGACAGACATGACTATAACGATAATTGCCACCACTACGATGAAAGGAATGAGGTAATAACCGAAGTTGAGGTTATAGTCCGGGATGAGGAAGACATGAGCACTGCGGAGAGAGAGAGAGAGAGGGGAAGAAAGAGACATTTAGTGAGTGAAGAAAGAAGAGGAGAGGGGAGAGAGAGAGACAGAGAGGGGGTGGAGAGAGGAAAGGGGGAGAGAGGAAAGGGGGAGAGAGGAGACAGAAAGGGGGAGAGAGGAGACAGAAAGGGGGAGAGAGGAGAGCAGAGGAGGAAGAGAAAAAGGAGGAGGGGTATAAAAGAGAAGAGGGAAAATGAGAGAAAATAAAGAATGGCGTTTGCGTTGGACAACACAGGGATAAATATTTATAGATTCTCTGTAGTCCAGCCATGTGACCCCCCAATTCCTCACTTGTCATAGTAGGAGAATTCGTCCAGCAGGACCCGGCCAGCCGTCGCCCCGATGAACACAGATGGGATGGAGATTTCACTGCGGATGTGCTCTAGAGGGGAGACAGAGGGAGGCTGTGACACGTGGCATCACATGGAGGGGTCAGAATAAAATGAAGCTCATCAATGCTGGGTGCGGATGAACATGACTGATATGCCTTTGGTTGCAGGCGGAGTGAATATTCCAGCCCAGTATTGCTGCAGACACACAGGTCTCCCTATGGCAGAAGAGATATCAGACCATCCCTTACATGACTCCCAACAAGCGCCATCTTGGACCCTCCACCGTCCAGGCCTGATGATAACAGTGGTACTTGACATCCATCCCCAATCTTCCATACAGGAGGCAAGATATTCCCCGGGGGGGGGGGGGCCTCTCCCTGTGCAATAAAGAGCAACTCCGACCACCACAGGCTGCCATGATTGTCCTCTAGTACAGAAGTGGCCCAATAGCCACAAACCATGCTGGAACCATCTACAGCGAGCCTAAGGGCCAGTGTTGATTGGGCTTTGTTTGCTCCAGAGTGTTTCTCCTCATACAAGTCTATGGGAATGTAAGAGCAGCTGAAGCAAGTCATATGCAGGTCAACTTCACCTGCAATGACTTCAAAATTATCTCAGAAGCATCTCAAACTGATGTTGAAGGCGCACTGCACTTGCCCATCGAAACCTATTGACACAAGCCCTAAAAGTGCCTACAGAAATCACAGAATGTCCAGT
>NW_017308306.1:226452-227873 GCF_000935625.1 Nanorana parkeri | reverse complement strand
AAGAATGGCAGACACCCATTGTCTTGGTCCTCTCTAGGAGAGTCCATTGGCTGATTTGGATTTTTCTTGGCCTATCGCTATTGGCTACCCAAAGATGTGCCGAAGATGTCTGCTAAAGCATGTCCCAATCAACTCACCATATGTACAGTACCAGGTCCGGGCCCAAGGTGGGTAAAGGAGGTGGCCGCCTAGGAGGAGGGACAAAAAAAAAAGAGCAGGACCTTGTATCACCCTGCAGGGGGAGGACAGACTCATAGCTCCCTTCTATGTATCACCCTGCAGGGGGAGGACAGACTCATAGCTCCATGCTGAATAAATGACTTTTCAGTGTTCTCTTTGGGTGACTTACCTTGTTATCGAAGTTGCAGTCAAATCGTCGTATCAGGGCAAAGAATACGGTCTTGTTATCCCTTATGGGTGGAGGTGCGATGGGTGTGCAGGCATTTTCTGGCATGGCTTGGATAATGTATCCCTGTAGAGGAAGATGAACACACTCAGCGTCATTCTATAATATGCAGATTGTGCTATTAATGATATCAAATGATTTCCTCTCGGACACTTTCCAACATCGGCCAAAACTGGACAGCGTTACCTGACCCTGCGCGTACTTCTTCACTATTAAAAGGAGAACTATGGGGTCAGTGTTTTTCCCCATAGCTCTCCTAAGGCCTTGTTCACACCAAATGCAGAGCAGATCCGGTCAGGTTTCTGCACACGCACGCTAGTCTTTTAGATGCTTTTGTGGCTTAAAATTTTTTTTTTAATTATTTTTTTTTAGTTTAACATGGGCTTTCAGTGCGTTCCAGGCATTTGCATGTGTTTTTGATGCGTTTGCAGATCCAGAGCAGGTAAAATAGGGCCTGCTGCATTTTTTTTACCTGCTCTGGATCTGCACGCTGCGGTGTGAACTGGAGCTCAAAATACCATTGGAATACATTGGACGCAGTTTGATCCGGTCTGCACCTGCTCTGCGCTTGGTGTGAACTAGCCCTCAGGGTAACGGGAGGACACAAACTAGCGTCCTCCCGTCACCCTAAGCTCAGTATATAGAGAGCTGCAGCTCGCGGTATACTGAGACGCCGCAGCCGGAACGGAACCCGATAATTATGTCTGGATCCGCCCAGCTGCGCGAGTGACAGCTGGCTCTGCCTATCTAGAGCTGTACCCGCCCCCTCCCGTTTCGCCAGTCAGCACTAGAGGATTAGAGAAGGGAGGAGGGGGGAGGAATCCCTGCAGAGAGTCGTGACTGACAGTCACGGCTCTCTGCAATGAGATGATCGAGAAGTGAGCGAGCGCCGGTATGTGTTCGCAAACTTCCCCATCTACTGAGCCGACGTGTGACAGTTTCATTGTCACAGATCGGCTCAGTTTATGAGGCTGGGGGAAAATCACTCCCCTCATAGTTCTCCTTTAAAGGGTTA